>NC_053435.1:59380929-59545967 GCF_007990345.1 Gossypium hirsutum
ATATTAACTCGCATAATTGCCTTCGGGTCTATAACTGCATAATTGCTCGGGTCTACCGATATATTATGCATAATTGCTTGGTCTTACCGATTATTAATCCATAATGTTGGGTCTTACCGGATATATTATGCTCATGAACATATATAATAATATAAATCATATCATTTTTCGTTACTAAGGTCACACAAACATTTATTAACCTTTAATTTGGCTAGTAGCGACACAAAAGCATATTTCAATGGCTTTATAACATAGTTCTAAGCACATTCGACTATCGTCATAGTATGACTATTCATTTCAATATAATTCAAGTAGGGTCATTATCGAAGACTTACCTCAAATGTGTCGACGACTTCACGGCTATTCAATTACTTTTTCCTTCCCTTTATCGGATCTAGTTCCCTTTGCTCTTGAGCTTAAGTTCAACAAAATTTAAAGTAGTCATTAATCGACTATTCAAGTATTACTTTCAGAATAATATATATATATTGATCCGACTTTCACACACATAGATTATAGTAAGCTTTATATTAATCAATAAATAATTCATCGGCAAACTTTCATTAATGTTTACAACAAAATCACATATTCACTACGAGCTGTTTTCCCGAGCAGTAGTTACTAAATTACTTATAACTGGAGCTACTAAACTCCAAATCACTTGCCGTTAATTTCCCTGAATATAGACTCGTTTATCTTCCATCCATAAAATTTCAGAATTTTAGGCTTGGCCAATCAATACCAGATTTTTCTTAAAGTTTCCCCTATTTCACTGTTTGACTATTCTGACCACTCTTCACTACGAATCCAATTTCTCACTTTACAGAATTCCAAATGTGTTGTATTTAATCTCATTTGAAACTAGACTCATTAAGGAGTCTAAGCATATAAATTTTATCTTATAATCATTTTTGTACAATTTATAATGATTTTCTAAAAACAGAATAGGGAATCCAGCAGTCATTTTGACTCAGCCCCACAATACTTCAAATATCTCTAGATCGGCAACTCTTTTGTTTCTATAGTTTCTTTTGTAAGAAAATAGACCCTTGAAGTTTAATGACATAATTCACTCAGCTTCTAATTCAGCTCCTACAAATTATGGCGATTTTCGAAAACCACCTTACTACTGCTGTCCCAAGTAGATTATGACCTAATACAACAATCTCATATAGGTTTCTTCTAAGCTAACCATAACCGAACATTTAGTCAAGCTTAAGGCCGATTCTATTTTGTTCAAGTTAAGGTCACACTCCCTTAAAAGAAATTCTAGCCTTCTTAACTTTAATTAGCTACTACCTATTCTTTAAACATTAAATACAATGCACTTAACATTTAAACCTTTATACCGAATTTGCTCACACAATAGTCCTTGACCGAAAGTTCTTAGACTCTAGCTACCCTAATGTCATTCCTTGAAACACATCCGAATATCACGTTCAACACCTCCCATCAACAAGTTAAAATTTCTCAAATTCAATTACTAGAGCTTTTATAAAACATAAACAAAAATACATTAAACATTATCTCCCCAAGAATCAATAGCATAACCGAATACATATATTTTTTTCTTTCTCTCTAGACTAGATTCGGCAATCCATAAGCCATATTAACCTTAACTTTCAAGCTAAAACAATTAACAATTTAACACATCCAACCTAACTATCCATCTAATGTCATCAAAACTTCTACTAAAAATTTTAAGCTCCTAGGCCGAAATTCAACCCTCATAAATAACCTAATTTCAATCCAAGATTCAAGTAGCTTTTAAACCAATCCTCCAAATTATGCATACATTTTCAAGAGTGGCATAAAACATACCTTTTTGTATCAAAACACCTTAGCCGAAATTCAACAAGAGTTTTTCTTCTTTCTTTCTTCTAGTTTCGGCAATGGAGAAGTAAGGATGAAACACTTTGGTTTCTCCTCCCACTTCTCATTATATTATTTCCTTTCATACTATAATTCCTTTAATATCAATTATTAAATCATTTGTTAATACAAAATTATTTTAATTTTTGAATTAGTGGAGCATATTCCTTCCTTGGCCGGCCACCATGTTTATCATGGGTAAATTGACATGCAAAACCACTCCTTTCAATGCATGTACTATTAGACCATTGTAAAATTAACCTCTCACTTTCCAACAAAGTTTCATATAAGTCCATATTAATAAATTCACATAAAGATGATCAAATTAATGCATGAGACTTTCACACATGCATTTACTCACATCATAAACACAGAATATAACTTTTAATTATTTATAAGACTCGGTTTAGCAGTCCCGAAACCACTTCCCGACTAGGGTCAGTTTTGGGCTGTCACAACCCTCAACTGTTTGGATCAGGTAAATTTCGAGGCCGAAATTTCTTTAAGGAGGGTAGAGTTGTAACATCCTGATTTCCGGGTTTTTTCGCGATTCTTGATATTTTAAGTAAGTTTCTAAAATTTGGTATGTGATTATGGAATTCATAATTTGGGTATGTAAATGGGCTTATGGAAGGCCCATAAGGCCAATTCTTTGTGACCAGCAACCTTTTCTTTCCTTTTCAATTGTTGGCGTTCAATTCCTTTAGCTTTTAGGCATACGGATTCAAGAGAAGAAAGACTGTGGTAAGTGCTCGAACTCTAAACGATTCCTAGAGTAACTTTTAGCCAAAAGCCGAAACCCCTCTAGTTTAGGGAGGTGGCCGAATATGGGTATAGGCCTTATGGGGTCATCTTTTAATATTTTGTGGTTTATTTAGTGGAGGGGCAGCAAGGTGTAGTGTCGACTTGGAGTAGCTTGGATCACCGGAGTGGCTAGACCTAGTCATCAATCGCGGCAAGGTAAGATTCCTAAGGCCATTATGGATGGTGGCCGAATGTGTAAGTATTAGTATTAGATGATTTTTTTTGGTTCAATTATGGGAAGCTGATTATTAACGATGGATTATAGGAGAAATCGTGTAGGAGATCTCGTCGAGGAATATCGCCAAACAGGTGTGTAGCGAACCCTTTTTCATAGCTTAAAGCGATAAATGTCGAAAAGCCGAAATGCCGAAATTCTGGCATTACGAGGACTTTTGAGCAAGCGAACGCTCACTAGTTAGTTAGAATCGATGAGATGATGTTCGGGAACAATGGAAATGGTAAGAATGTGATTTTTGGCGTTCTCGGTAAGTTGGGCCTCGAGGGGCCGAAATGGGGCCCATTGGGCTTTCGGGCCCATTTGGGTATGTAACGCCCCGTACCCGAGACAGTTGCCAGAGTCGAACACGAGGTGTTAACGGACTTAATTCATTACTTAAACAGCTCATACAATTCATTTTAAAATTTCCTGACAAGTTGGCTAACTGCATCACAGTCGCTTTAAAAATCATATCTCGAGTTCCAAGACTCGAAATACAATTCTGTAAATTTTTCCTGAAACTAGACTCATATGCCTATCTAGTAATTTTTTTATAGAATTTTTGGTCAGGCCAATTAGTACAGTTTATTAGTTAAATTCTCCCCTGTTTCAGGGTTCAACTACTCTGACCTCTATGTATTACAAATCAGATATCTCCCTGTACAGAGCTTCAATGACTATGCTGTTTGTCTCTAATAAAACTAGACTCAATAATGAATCTGTACATATAAATCATGACTTCTAATTATCTTTGTAAAATTTATGGCGAAATTCCAAAGTCAGAACAGGGGATCCAGAAATTACTCTGGCCCTGTTTCACAAAAATTTAAACATCTCATGAAATATAGCTCATATACCTGTTTCGCTTCTTCCATATGAAAATAGAGTCATCAATATTGAATTCCATAACTTATTCATTATTTAATTCCATTTCTACTATTTTTAGTGATTTTTCAAATTCACGTCACTACTGCTGTCTGAATCTATTTTATGGTAAATTTTACCTATTTCATGGTTTCCATGGATTAGCTAGTAATTTGACATACATAACACCAAATATGATCATGATTAGCCATTCCAATGGCTAATCATTACCAAGAATTTCCATACCACTCAATAACCATATCATAAGACCATATACACAAAATGATTATAATGCTATACATGCCATACTCAAAATATACAAGCCATTATGCCAAGATGGCATACGGATAGTGTGAGCGTGCCTCCGACCATTTCCGATTTCCGAGCTGGCTTATCAACACTACAAGGAATGAAAAGGAGGGAGTAAGCATAAATTCTTAGTAAGTTCACATGCAAATAGCAAGTAACATAACCATATAAGCAAACATAAAACATCATTTGCATAATCATCACCAAGACATTCATATCACATTTTCATTTATCATCTTACCATATTGTTGTTATATCGAGTTTTCAACCCGAGGGTTAAGTACATACCTGTTCAAAGTATCCATTTCACAACACTTACCAATACGTCCCTTTCATCTTGAGTATTCCTCCATTTGAGTAGAACTTTACCCGTTGAACACATCGGAATATAATTCGGATACATGAAATGTTTGCACGTAAGTGCCACATATGTAGCCACGCTACCATGTAACCCGCCCATAAGTGAACTCGGACTCAAATCAATGAGCTCAGGCGTTCGTATCCATAAGTGAACTCGAACTCAACTCAACGAGCTCGGATGCCTAGTTACATCTCTCGAACTCGGACTCAACTCAACGAGTTCGGACATTCGCATCCATAAGTGAACTCGGACTCAACTCAACGAGTTCGGATGCCCAAATATCCTAGTGACATGTCACTTGTATCCTAATCCATTCCTAAGGTTCAACGGGACCTTTTTCCCAATCATGTGTCTCAACCATCTTCTACGGAATGCCGATACCGATACTCGGTAGTATTTCACATTTTCCAAGTATATCACATAATTTGACATATTATCAAATAATTGTCACAAGTATGATATTTCATAATAATTATCATATCATTTAAATAACATTAAAACAATTAAAACAATAACTGTGTTACCAACATTTACATATGAATTTACCTCGTATGCGAAAATGGCTACTTTTACCATTTCGTCCACAACTTGGTATTTTCCCCATTTTAGCCCGAATTTTATTTTTCCTTGCTCTATCATTTAAAATATAGTCTAATTAGGACTCACATTATTCAAATTGACCCAAAATCATATTTTGGAAAAATTACAATTTTGCCCCTAAACTTTTGCATGTTTACACTTTTGCCCCAAAGCTCGTAAATTAAACTTCAGCCTATTTTCTTATGTTTTATGACATGCTGATCATTTTTCCCTTCTATGGCAACATCAAATTCTCACTCTAACATGTACTTATGACTATTAGGTATTTTTACCGATTAAGCCCTTTTGCTCGTTTTCACTTAAAATCGAGTAGCACAAGTTGTCTAACATAATTTAAAACCTCATATTTCATAAAACACCAAAATACACAAATTTCTCCTATGGGTATTTTTCCAAATATAAACCCTAAGTTAAATTATTGCTAGCATAAGCTAAATCGAGCTACCGGGACTCCAAAAACGTAAAGAACTTGAAAAACGGGGCTACAATGGACTTACAATTGAGCTTGGAAGCTTGAAAAACCCTAGCCATGGTTTCTCCTTGCTATATTCGGCCATGGGGTTGAAGATGAGCAAAATTGGCTTTTAATTTTGTATTTTAATTCATTTTACCCCTAAATGACCAAAATGCCCTTACTACTAAACTTTCCAAAAATTCCATCCATGTCCAATTTTTGTCCATAGACTTAGAAATTGGTAAAATTGCTATTTAAGACCTCCTAATTAATATTTCAAAATAATTTCATACTAGAAACTTCTAGAATGCAAGTTTTACAAATTATTCGATTTAGTCCCTAATTTCAATTTAAGCACTTTATGCATAAAATTTCTTCACGAAATTTTCACACAATCATGAAATCATATCATAGACCTCAAAATAATCATAAAATAATTATTTCTATCTCAGATTTTGTGGTCACGAAACCACTATTTCGACTAGGCCTAAAATTAGGATATTACAACTCTCCCCCCTTTAGGGATTTTCGTCCCCGAAAATCTTACTAGAAAAGTGGTCTTCACTTTTAATCTCATATTCGGTGCCAAAGAACTTTCACTTAGACTGTACCTCCAATACATCTCTTTAATTTCTCATATGATCTGAAAGCTTACAGTCTCAACTCTCAACTGTTCTTAAATTTTCAACCCTTCTCAGTTTCCCATGATATCATGACATAAAACTCGGATCTTAACTTGATTAATGGAGACCGGAATTCCAAGAAATCCAACAATCAAAGAGACCTGAAATTCCATGAATCTGATAAGTAGGAATTCATTCAATATAGATATGATTTATAGATCTCGCCAAACATTTAATAATAGGATACATCACATTTTCCTCTTTCCGCTATGGAAATAATTCTGATATGGCCTCAAGAATAATCCTTCTCATTTCCATCCCAATATCAACACTGACAAGGATAATTTTGATAGATTCCAATGCTCAGCTTTAACCCCTTTAACAACTCCGATTTTATGTAACATCGAATGCTCTAAACTATCACATTACCTCACTGTCTTGAAACACATCACAATTCATACAACAGTACATTACTGAAAATCAGGAAGTCTTTGCTCAATGTAGACTAGTCTAGTTCAGACGCTTCGGTTACCAATATTCTCATCTATCCGAACTCTATCAACATGTAATAAACTTTTCAGCTTTCACAAGATGAAAACCTTATCATTCGTAGTGACTTTAACTAATATCAAACTCTTTCTAATAAATATACACTTCTCGTTCAGACTATTTACTCTTTTATTCGTACAAAATGAAATTCTATTATCAGACTTGGGAAAAATAATCCTGAAATAATTGTCACATGAAATCTTTCAAATAGATAATTCACTATACCGACTGAAACTCGCGCTTTTATCACTTATGCCTTTACTGATGTCAAATCCTTACACAGAAATTAGAAAAACCCCAATACTAAAATCACCACATTACCAAGATCAAATTAGAAGTATAGTCATATTTGACATGATTATCACGAGCTGAAGAACGCACTTCGAACACTAGTCATAATTGACAAATTATGGAACAAAGATAACAAGGAAACCGAATAAAGAAATCCAAGATAGAGAAATCCAGAATAAAGAAATCCAGAATAAAGAAACCCAAGATACGATACTATGTCGGAGAATCGAAAACCAAACTCATAGAGAAAATACAGAATACCCCGATAATTCTTCAAAGAAAGAAAGTCCAGAAGAAAACATCATTTAATCCCACTGAAATCAAATATAACAAGATCAATATATCTTCCCATACATATATATCAAATGAAGCATCAAGTAGAAGAAACAGAATCATAATATCATATGTATTCTCTCATCAATTCTTATCAGACGAAATGAAATAGAATACCCGATGAAATAGAGCAATATAAATTATAAACCAGTCAGACTACTAATGATTTCATCCAACACCAGGATTAGAAGACATTCCCATATAACAAGAATTTCTTCAGAAGATCAATAGCCATAGAAATATTTCTGAGAACGGGTAAACACATAGAACATCTCAAAAGAGACTGCTAAATCTGTCCAGTCATAACTGTCACACTCAGATAGTTCACATTTCAATTATCATTTCCCCAACTAGTTCTGCCGTCACAAATTTCATATTAAACCATTCACTAAAGAAGGCCAGTTCTGAATAAATTTTGATTTACACCTTTCTCGACCTTGCACCTGAGTAATTCGGTTTACCAAGGAGAATTCCTTTTCTAACTGGGACAGTGCATAACTCCAATAATTTTTATGTCAATCCGATACTTTACTGGCTCTGACTTTACTTATCAGCTCATTTGCAATCTCTAATCATACTTATAATTATTCTATCACTGTACTCTTTGGGTTCTCAGCCGGAAACTTATTCAATACAAATCTCATGAAATTCCATTATAAGTACCATTTCGGTAAGGGGGAGGGGTTGTAGGACCTCTGACTCGACTTTCTTATATATACACATATGACACAACTCCCATCATCATAGCAACATCATCAAAATCATGTCATTCATTCATGTTGGCTTACACCAATTTTCCTATTGTCCCATTTAGACAATATACTTATGCATACATTCTATGTTTTCTAGACAGCTTTACTTATCCATTCATTTAATTAAATTAATTCATGCTCATGACATTATATAAGGCCAAACAAACATAGATATTTGCATCACAATCACAACTTTCATTTCGTGCATCATCATGTACATATCATTACAATCATATAATTCAGTCCAACAATTTAACATAGATAAGTTCATTTCATTATAATCCTTTATCTCATACAAATTATATATCATTAGCATTCATCAACATTAGACGTCCAAATCAAGACAAGGACATTTTCATTCGTATCATAATATTATGACTTTTATTCATACCTCTACTACTTTCTATTTATTCCGTTCGTCTTATCAAGTAAGCCACATACATTACATCATATGAGCATTAAGCAAATATGAATATTTATCACATATGTATCATAAACTTTTATTCATACTTTTCTGAACCGAGACTTATCATAATCATAATTTTAGTCAAATACCTTCACATAACATTGAACATGGTCGGCGCAGCTCGGTTGCAGAGTACCCTGTCTAAATAAGACGGTACTCACACGCGTCGGAAGACATCACACTATCACAGATCAGTGGCATGTATAGCTAAACTTTTACACATGCTAGGTTTGTCTGAGAATCGACTAAACCTGCTCTGATACCACCAAATGTAACGCCCCATACCTGAGACCGTTGCCGGAGTTGAACACGAGGTGTTAACGGACTTAATTCATTACTTAAACAGCTCATACAATTCATTTTAAAATTTCTAGACAAGTTGGCTAACTGCATCATAGTCGCTTTAAAAATCATATCTCGAGTTCTGAAACTCGAAATCCAATTCTGTAAATTTTTCCTGAAACTAGACTCATATGTCTATCTAGTAATTTTTTTCTAGAATTTTTTGTCAGGCCAATTAGTACAGTTTATTAGTTAAAGTCTCCCCTATTTCAGGGTTCAACTACTCTGACCTCTGTGTATTACGAATCAGATATCTCCCTGTACAGAGCTTCAATGACTATACCGTTTGTCTCTAATAAAACTAGACTCGATAATGAATCTGTATATATAAAGCATCACTTCTAATTTTCTTTTTAAAATTTATGGTGAATTTCCAAATTCAGAACAGGGGATCTAGAAATCGCTCTGGCCCTGTTTCACAAAAATTTAAACATCTCATAAAATATAGCTCATATACCTGTTTCGCTTCTTCCATATGAAAATAGACTCATCAAGCTTGATTCCATAACTTATTCATTATTTAATTCCATTTATACTATTTTTAGTGATTTTTCAAATTCACGTCACTACTGCTGTCTGAATCTATTTTATAGTAAATTTTACCTATTTCATGGTTTCCATGGATTAGCTAGTAATTTGACATACATAACACCAAATATGATCATGATTAGCCATTCCAATGGCAAATCATTACCAAGCATTTCCATATCACTCAATAACCATATCATAAGACCATATACACAAAATGATTATAATGCTATACATGCCATACTCAAAATATACAAGCCATTATGCCAAGATGGTATACGGATAGTGTGAGCGTGCCTCCGACCATTTCCGATTTCCGAGCTGGCTTGTCAACACTACAAGGAATGAAAAGGAGGGAGTAAGCATAAATGCTTAGTAAGTTTACATGCAAATAGCAAGTAACATAACCATATAAGCAAACATAAAACATCATTTGCATAATCATCACCAAGACATTCATATCACATTTTCATTTATCATCTTACCATATTGTTGTTATATCGAGTTTTCAACCCGAGGGTTAAGTACATACCTGTTCAAAGTATCCATTTCACAACACTTACCAATACGTCCCTTTCATCTTGAGTATTCCTCCATTTGAGTAGAACTTTACCCGTTGAACACATCGGAATATAATTCGGATACATGGAAAGTTTGCACATAAGTGCCACATATGTAGCCAAGCTACCATGTAACCCGCCCATAAGTGAACTCGGACTCAACTCAACGAGCTCGGGCGTTCCCATCCATAAGTGAACTCGGACTCAACTCAACGAGCTCGGATGCCTAGTTACATCTCTCGAACTCAGACTCAACTCAACGAGTTCGGACATTCGCATCCATAAGTGAACTCGGACTCAACTCAACGAGTTCGGATGCCCAAATATCCTAGTGACATGTCACTTGTATCCTAATCAATTCCTAAGGTTCAACGGGACCTTTTTCCCAATCATGTGTCTCAACCATCTTGTACGGAATGCCGATACCGATACTCGGTAGTATTTCACATTTTCCAAGTATATCACATAATTTGACATATTATCAAACAATTGTCACAAGCATGATATTTCATAATAATTATCATATCATTTAAATAACATTAAAACATTTAAAACAATAACTATGTTACCAACATTTACATATGAACTTACCTCGTATGCGAAAATGGCTACTTTTACCATTTCGTCCACAACTTGGTATTTTTCCCATTTTAGCCCGAATTTCAGTTTTCCTTGCTCTATCATTTAAAATATAGTCTAATTAGGACTCACATTATTCAAATTGACCCAAAATCATATTTTGGAAAAATTACAATTTTGCCCCTAAACTTTTGCATGTTTACACTTTTGCCCCAAAGCTCGTAAATTAAACTTCAGCCTATTTTCTTATGTTTTATGACATGCTGATCATTTTTCCCTTCTATGGCAACATCAAATTCTCACTCTAACATGTACTTATGACTATTAGGTATTTTTACCGATTAAGCCCTTTTGCTCGTTTTCACTTAAAACCGAGTAGCACAAGTTGTCTAACATAATTTAAAACCTCATATTCTATCATAAAACACCAAAATACACAAATTTCTCCTATGGGTATTTTTCCAAATATAAACCCTAAGTTAAATTATTGCTAGCATAAGCTAAATCGAGCTACCGGGACTCCAAAAACGTAAAGAACTTGAAAAACGGGGCTACAATGGACTTACAATTGAGCTTGGAAGCTTGAAAACCCTAGCCATGGTTTCTCCTTGCTATATTCGGCCATGGGGTTGAAGATGAGCAAAATTGGCTTTTAATTTTGTATTTTAATTCATTTTACCCCTAAATGACCAAAATGCCCTTACTACTAAACTTTCCAAAAATTCCATCCATGTCCAATTTTTGTCCATAGACTTAGAAATTGGTAAAATTGCTATTTAAGACCTCCTAATTAATATTTCAAAACAATTTCATACTAGAAACTTCTAGAATGTAAGTTTTACAAATTATTCGATTTAGTCCCTAATTTCAATTTAAGCACTTTATGCATAAAATTTCTTCACGAAATTTTCACACAATCATGAAATCATATCATAGACCTCAAAATAACCATAAAATAATTATTTCTATCTCGGATTTTGTGGTCACGAAACCACTATTCTGGCTAGGCCCAAAATTAGGATATTACAGGGTAAAATTGGTAGAATATGAAAACTGGTTAAATTGCGTATCGAGACTGATAAAACCGTCATGGAATATAGGCTAAATGGGCCTAGATGACGAAATCTGCTAAGTAGGGCCCACTAAGGGTTTTAGGCCCCATAACTCAATTTTGCTAAAAATGGGCCAGACTCACTGTTTGCACACATGAATTGTTAGTAACCGTTAATGAACATGGAAACCCTAATTCTCGGTAAAATTATAGAATTACCCTTATAATATGAAAATGACCGTTTTGCCCGTAGGTAAAAATGACCATTATACCCCTAGGGTTTAAATATGAATTTAATACATGAGATTTTGATAAACATGGTATGTATGATATGCACATGACATGTATGATATGCACATGATATGTATGATATGCACATGATGTATTCATAAATGCATTGGGTTGGGTTTTTATATGGATGGAGGAAGTGTAAAAGGGCTTATGCCCCAGTTATGATAAAAGGGCTTATGCCCCAGTTATGATAAAGGGCTTATGCCCCAGTTATTAAAAGGGCTTTGCCCCAGTTATTAAAAGAGGCTAGGCCTCCAGTTAAATGATAAAGCAGCTATGCTGCCAGTGGAGAGTTATGGCGGGGTGGGTCGAGTTAATCCCCACATGGTGTGTTGGTTGGTACGGGTGGAGAGTAGCGGATGGTGGGTTGAGTAGTCTCCCCAAATGGGCTTGCATTCTCTCATTGACATTACATGTGATATTGAAATGGGCCTACGGGCCATACCGTTTACAGTAAAGGCTTCGGCCCAGTAATATGAAATATGAAAAGGCTTGGGCCCAGTGTTACGAAATATGAAGTGTGAAAAGGGCTATGGCCCAGTACATGTTGGATTGGATTTGGGCTTAGGCCCAACAGGCTGTTATTGTTTTGGGCTCTGAAAGGGGCTTGTTGCACACTGAGTTTCCAAACTCACCCCCTTTCCTTAACCTTGCAGGTGAGCCTTGATGTGGGGACTTGGGCTGGAGGGGATTCAGAGTAGCCACAGTGATCGCCTTTGGACTTTTAAATAAGCGTTGGTTTTCATTAAATTTCCTTTAATTATTATTTATTTTGGGGTTGTAATAAGGCCATTTTAACTTTCCTTTTATTTCTTTTCGAGATTATTTTAATTTTAATAACTTTAAACCTGGTTGATAATTATTCAAATGGGCTAGACTTAGGACGTGTCTTCAAAACGATACTTGTTTTCAAAATAGCTCGACGCCACGATTAATCGAGTTATCAAAGACGTCCACTTAAAAAAATTTAAACTCGATATAACAAAGTGTGGCTATGGTTGTGGGCATGTCTAGGATTGGATCCAGTCAAAGAGCTTGGTACTTAAGCAGCCTTCATGGCTCACCTCCTCTGTCTCAGATACCTACCTGGTGCCCAGCTTCCATACACTTTGTTAACTCAACAAAATATATGGCTTTTAAAACACTAAAACGGAACGTGGGTTTTCAACTCCAATGTGGCACGTCAGATTCGGCCATAACATCTGGGCCGGGTTTGGGGTGTTACAGCAAGATTCAGCTAAGCATAAGTTGGTGCATGGTAAGTGTTTTTCATCCCGTTTTTAATGATTTTTATGTTTTTGAATCCGTTTTAGCTTAATTTAGCTAGTCCGGGGGTTAATTTGTAAAATTTTTAAAGGTTGATGGACTTACCATGAATTATTTTTTATATTATTTGATAGATTATGAATCTTTTTTCGAAAATAAACAGGTTTTGTTAAATGATTTTTGATGAATTTTGGAAATAGGGATTAAATTGTTAAAGGTGTAAATTCTAGGGTTTTATTGTGAAATGATGGTTGGTATGGGTTGTTTTAAAGTCCCTTGCATCTATGGTTCATATGGATTTAGATTGAAATGGATAGATTTTAAGTTATAAGATTAAGGACTAAATTGTGAAAAGTTAAAATATTAGCGACAAATTGATAATTCTGCATAAATGTGAAATGTGGACTAAATTAAATACTAGAAGTAGTTAATTGATTGAAATTATCTATCTAGATGAAGATAAACCATGTTCGAACTTAGATAGAGGAAAAGCTAAAGCTTCAGATTAGTTGATTTAACTTCTACGCTCTAGTCATCGAGGTAAGTTCATATAAACTGTAACAGCCCGTTTTTAGTCAAAATGGAACAGTGGTTTTGGGACCACAAATTTGAGGTCAAAATATTTATTTTATTAATATTTTAATGTTTACAGTATGATAGAATAATTGTGTGAAAATCTCGTTAAGAAATTTTATCGTTTGATTAGTCAATTTGATAAAAAGGACTAAACAGCGTAAAGTGCAAAAGTGATGTTTTAATAGTTCAAGGTATTAAATAGCGATGGAATATTAAAGTGGATGTCCTTATGCTGTAAATAAACCATTTGAAATATAAATGGACATAGATGGACATCATTTGGATGATATTAATGAATTATCATTAAGGTTAAAATAGTAATTAGCATAATAAACTTAAAATAAATAAAACAAAAAAAATCAAATTTGGTGTCCATCTTTTTCATTGTTGTGAATTGAAGAGAAGTAAGGAAAAATTTTTTAGGGTTTCATTCGGCATTTTCATTTCTATCAATTAAGGTATGATTTTTGTCCCGTTTTTAATGATTTTTACGTTTTTGAGATAGTTGTAACTAGGTCTAGCTAGCCCAGGGACTATTTTGCAAAACTATCAAAGATTTAGAAAGTTTCCATTGATGAATAAGTATGTTTTTTGATTAGTTATGATAGATTATGAATGTTTGATGATAGTTATACAAGTTTTGTTAAGTGATTTTTAGTGAAAATGCAAAATAAGGATTAAATTGTGAAATATGGAAACTTCGTGGTTAAAATATGAAATAAATGGAAAATATGGGTTGCTAGGGACTTATATGTAATTTTGCTAGCATGGTTTAATATTGAACTGCATTAATTTATGCTTTTATAAAATAAGAACTAAATTATAAAAGTTGTGAAACATTAGGAGCAATTGTGTAAAAATGCTTTAAAGTGAATTTTGGACTAAATTGAATAGAGAGGTGATTAAATAAGTTAATTTTGATTACATATAGATCAAGAAAAGTGAAACTTGGATCTAGATCGAGAGAAAAACAAAGTTCTCGACTAATCGACCAATTTAGCCGTTTTTACATCCTAGGTAAGTTTGTATGTAATAACTTTCATTATAAATGTATTTTAAATGCTTTGATATTGCATAAACTATGAATAAGAGACTTCGGACATGTTTGAAAATGGTTCTACGATGATTTGGCATTCGAAATCCAAGTTGAACCTTAGGAATAGATTTGGATACTAGTGACATGTCATTAGGGGATTATTGTGATTATGTGATCCGAGTGCTGGTCTTGTACGCCTTACCGGTAGCTGAGTATATTGACATGTGTTGCAGAACTTGACAGCTTGTGTGAGCGCCACCGTGTAGTTACGTCTCGACTGACAGGTTGTGTGAGCAAGCCCGTTGATATCTCTTGTGTGAGTAGTATATGTGATATGATATTGAGATAGCTTCGGCTATATATGTGGCACTTCGGGTGCGAGTTTCCCATGTATCCATAGTATTCTGAATGGTTCAATGTGTAAATGAATAACGTGGTTGAATATGAGATTGATACGAGATGGTACATGTATGTATATGAACTATATAAGTTTAAATCAAACAAGTTGTAAAGTTCATAGACAAGATTATGATTGAAATGTGAAAGGTTCGTTAGTTAAATGAATTACATTTTGATATGTTCAAATTGACAATTTGTATATTTATGTTAAGATTGAGTTTATTTCATACGAGCTTACTAAGCTATAAAGCTTACTTTGTTTATTTTTCTATGTTTTATAGTTAATTTAAAGCTATCTCAGATTCGGGGATCGTCAGAGATTTCGTCACACTATCTAACTATCGATTTGGTACTTTTAAGCTTATGTTTTGAGAATATGGAATGTATAGGGACTTTGATCATTTTGGTTATGTGTTGGTAATGAATTTAGCCATATGAATTAGTTTGTAAATGTATATGTTTTGGTTTGTATATATAGCTATGAGTGATGGCTCATTTTGGATTATTTTAGTATGTTTAAATCATGTATATATATGTGTCTATGTCTTGTGAAATGTGTTGAATGATAGTCATGTGATGCTTAATGGTAATAGGCATTATGTGTATCAAATGGTTGATTTGTGGATATTGGTTTGCTTGTGAAAGTAGGCTAAATGATGTATATTTGGAAGTGTATATTTAATTGAATTGTATATGTGATTTTGGTCTAAATGGTATGGTATATTTTGTGTCTTGTGTGTATTAAGAAAGGTGGTATAGATTATGTATGAATTAAGCTTGAATTGGTTGGTGAAAATGGCATATTATGCTATGTTTTGGTGCCAATTGGGTTGATGTAGGTGTGCATAAGATAGGGTAGCAAAATGACCTGGTAAATGACCTATTTTTGTCCACACGAGCAGAGACACGGGCGTGTGTCTCAACCGTGTGTGATACACGGTCATGTACACGGCTGTGTGTCCCCTAGTGTTGAAGTTGAAATCAAGTCATTATGCTCCACATGGACTCACACATGGGCGTGTAACTTGGCCGTGTAGCATATTATAGGTTTAGCATGGCCTAGCACACGGCCTGGCACCTTGGTGTGTATGGCCATTTTTAGGGCACACGAATTAGCCATGCGGGCTTGTATGTTGGTCGTGTGACCCAAGTCAAAGAGTTACACGGGGTCAAACACGGGCTAGGACACGACCATGTGCTCCCATTTCGAATGTCCACACGACCTATGACACGGGCGTGTCTGTTGGCCGTGTGAGACACACGGCCGGGCCACATGGGCATGTGTCCCCTATTTTGAAAAAAAATTTCTAAGTGTTCTATGAGTTTTCAAAGTTATCGGTTTAGTCCCGAACCACTCCCAATGCATGTTTTGGGCCTTGTAGGCTCGTATTAGAGACATATTGATTAAGGTTGAATGATAATTATACGAAATGTTAAAATGTATGGAAAGTGAATGCTTAATTGTTTTATAAGTCCGGGAATACTTCGTAACCATATTTTGGCGTTGAGTACGAGTGAGGGCTGTTACAATTATTGGTATCAAAGCTACAGTTTAGTCGGTTCTCGGATTAACATAGCGTGTGTAAGAGTCTAGCTATACATGCCATATATAAATTATGATAGTGTGATGACTCCTGACAATTTAAAATGTGTTTTTGTATAGTAAATGGAACCCGATAGAGCTGTAGCTGACGATGTTGAGAGTAATGCGCCAGCTCCTGCTCAAGTGGCAGCACCGTCTGAATCTAGAAATGTATCGAGTAGTCACGGAGGAGAGGCTAAAGCAGCCTTTTTCGTAATGATGAATGAATGGTTCACACAATTTGTTAGAACCAATCCGGCTGCTCAACAACCTCCACCCCTACCTAATCCCCAACCAGTTCCTGTAGCTCCTCAAGTTGTGGAACTTCAATTACTGAATAAGCCTCTAGTTGATAAGATTCGAAAACACGGGGCTGAAGAGTTTAGAGCTACCATTGATGATGATCCCGAGCGAGCTGAATTTTGGCTTGAAAACACTATTCGGGTATTTGATGAACTGTTGTGTACTCCAACTGAGTATTTGAAATGTGCTATTTCCTTATTGAGGGACACTGCGTATCAATGATGCAATACCCCATTATCAGTAGTATGAGAGAAAAAGTGACTTGGGAATTCTTTCAGTGTAAGTTTCAGAAGAAATATATAAGTTAGTGGTTTCTCTATCAAAAGCACAAAAAGTTTCTAGAATTGAAACAGGGCTGAATGACTGTGATCGAGTACGAAAGAGAATTTGTACAGTTGAATAAGTATGCTCAGGAGTATGTTTCTACTGAAGAAATCATGTGAAAAAGGTTTTTTGATGGGTTTAATGAGGATATTAAACTTCTAGTTGGAATTCTAGAATTGAAAGAATTTGTTGTCCTGGTTGATAGAGCTTGCAAAGCTGAGGAACTTAGCAAAGAAAATAGAAAAGCAGATTCAAAGGCTAGAAATCGAGAAAAAGACTGATGAATAAGCCATATCAATCATTGTCAAAGAAATCTAGAAATTTGTTCACTCGTCCAGATGCTTCAATTGAGTATTCGAACAGAGATCGTGGAAAACAATACTCAAGTCCTAAAGCTCAAGCTACAACGGTACCGAATGTTGGCAGTGTGAGAAACTATAGGCAATGTGGAATGTAGAATGTATAATGAATAATCGGGCTTGTTTCAAATATGATTCACGAGATCACTTTATTCGGGATTGTCTTGAGTTAAATGAGAAAGACAAATCTCAGAATGCAAAATCAAACAATACAACTGCTAGAGGGAGGCCACCAAGAAATGTGGGAAATGCAAGCGGTAATCGCGGTACTACGAGAGATTCTACAGTAAGATCCGAGGCCAGAGCACTTGCCAGAGCTTACTATTTGCGCTCGTGAAGAGGCGTCGTGACTCGATGTTATCACTGGTACATTTTCTCTTTACGACACTAATGTGATTGCTTTGGTTGATCCTGGATCAACTCATTCGTATGTTTGTGAGAATTTAGTGCTTAGTAAGAATTTTCCTGTTAAGTTTACTGAGTTTGTGATTAAAGTATCGAACCCCTTAGGCAAGTATGTGCTAGTTGAAAAAGTTTGCAAGAACTGTCCTTTAATGACTCGAGGTTACTGTTTTCCTGTGGATTTGATGCTTTTGCCATTTGTTGAGTTCGATATAATTTTGGGTATGGATTGGTTGACTTTGCATGATGCTGTTGTGAATTGGTAGGCGAAAGATTATTGAATTGAAATGTCAGAATAGTGAAATTATTCAAATTGAATCAGATGAATCGAATGAATTTCCTGTTATGGTTTCATCTATGTCAGCTTAGAGATGTATGAGAAAATGTTGCAAAGCTTATCTTGCTTATGTTTTAGATACAAAAGTGTCTAAATCAAAGATTGAATTAGTGCCTATAGTCTGTGAATATTCGAATGTATTTCCAGAAGAATTACTAGGGTTACCACTGATAAGAGAGGTTGAATTTGCTAATGAGTTAGTACCTGAAACTTCTCCGATATCAATAGCTCCGTACAGAATGGCCCCGACAGAATTGAAAGAGTTGAAATCTCAGTTGCAAGAGTTAACAGATAGAGGATTTGAACGACCTAGTTTTTCGCCCTAGGGTGCGCCAGTATTGTTTGTAAAGAAGAAAGATGGTTCAATGAGAATGTGTATTGATTATCGACAGCTCAATAAAGTTACAATAAAGAATAAGTATTCGTTACCAAGAATGAATGATTTTTTCGATTAGTTGAAAGGGGTAACAATTTTTTTTGAAGATTGATTTGAGATCTGGCTATTATCAGTTGCAAGTTAAAGATTCAGAAGTGCCTAAAAATGATTTTAGAATGAGCTACGGACATTATGAATTTCTTGTTATGCCTTTCGAATTTACTAATGCTTCTGTAGTCTTTATAGATTTGATGAACCAGATTTTTAGACCGTATTTAGATAGATTCGTTGTTATGTTCATTGACGACATTCTGATCTATCCACGAGATGAGTCTGAGCATGCTGAACATTTGAGAATTGTGTTACAAAATTTGAGAGATAAGCAATTGTTTGCTAAATTCAGCAAATGTGAATTCTAGCTCTGAGAAGTCAGATTTTTTGGGGCACATTGTTTCAGCAGAAGGTATAAGAGTTGATCCGAGCAAGATTTCAGCAGTTGTTGACTGGAAACTATCGAGAAATGTATCTGAAGTTAGAAGTTTTCTAGGGTTAGTTGGTTATTATCAACATTTTGTTAAAGGGTTCTCGATGATTGCTACACCTATGACGAGATTGCTACAGAAAGATGTGAAGTTTGTGTGGCCTGAGAAATGCCAACAGAGTTTTGATCAGTTGAAGGCATTGTTAACTGAAGCACTAGTTTTGGTTCAACCTAAGTCGGGTAAAGAATTTGTGATTTACAATGACGCATCATTGAATGCTTTGGGTTGCATTTTGATACAAGAAGGAAAAGTTATAGCTTATGCCTCTAGACGATTGAAACCGCACAAAAAGAATTATCCAACGCACGATGTAGAGTTGGCCGCTATTGTTTTCGCATTGAAAATTTGGCGACATCATTTGTACGGTGAAAAATGTCATATCTTTACTGATCACAAATGTTTAAAGTATATAATGACTCAGAAAGATCTGAATTTGCGACAACGAAGATGGCTCGAGCTATTGAAAGATTATGAGATGGTGATTGATTATCATTCGGTGAAAGCGAATGTAGTCGCGGATGCTTTGAGTAGAATTTGCTTTGAGAGCGATGAATACGAGACTGACTTTGTCGGATGATGGTTCGATATTATCTGAATTAAAAGCTAAACCAATTTTTCTTCAGCAATTTGTAAAGCTCAAAAGTGTGAGACCGAGTTACAAGCTAAAAGAATGCAGTGTGAATCGACTAGTGATTCAGAATATCAGATCGAATCCGATGGTTACTTAATGTTCCGAGGTAGAATTTGTGTACCAAAGAATTTTGAGCTCATTCAGAAAATTTTACACGAAACACATAGCGGTTGTCTATCTGTTCACCCGGGGAGTACCAAAATGTACAATGATTTGAAACAACTGTATTGGTGGTCGAGAATGAAACGAGACATTTCAGAATTTATATCGAGATGTTTGGTGTGTCAACAAGTTAAAGCTGAACATCAAGTGCCATCAGGATTACTACAGCCTGTGATGATACCAGAATTGAAGTGGTATAGAATTACGATGGATTTCAGATCGGGATTACCCCTGTCTCCAAAGAAGAAAGATGCTATTTCGGTTGTTGTTGATCGACTGACGGAATTTGCACATTTTAATCCTATATGTACTAATTATTCGCTTGATAAATTGGCTGAATTGTACATTTTCAAGATCGTTAGATTGCACGGAGCGCTAATTTCAATTATTTCGGATAGAGATCCAAGGTTTACATCACGATTTTGGAAGAAATTGCAAGAGGCTCTGGGTACGAGGTTAAATTTTAGTGCAGCATTTCAACCACAAACCAACGGTCAGTTTGAGAGAGTAATTCAGATTCTTGAAGATATGCTTCGTTGTTGTGTGTTGGAGTTTAAAGGTAATTGGGAGAAATATTTGCCGTTGGTTGAATTTGCGTATAATAACAGCTTTCAATCGAGAATAAAAATGGCATCGTATGAAGCTTTGTATGGTCACTGATGCAATCCCGGCCGTATCATGTCATGATACAATTCGACGACATTGGAATTGGCCGAAGCACGAAGGGCCCAAGTGTAAAATGAAGCTTTAATTTTAGTTTCTTAATGTGATTGTTGGAAAATAAGGATGTTTATCCATTGTAGTTATTTTAGTTTAATTAATTCTACAGTTTTTAATTATGTCTTATTTATTATATGCATCTTTAATTAATGTCTTGCATTATTAATCTACATATTTTAATTGTGACATGCACTATGTGTTCTGCATTTAATAAAGTCATGCATTATGTAACTCTCATGTTATTTAAGTTTGCATCATAAATTATAACATGCATTATGTAACTCCCATGTTAGTTAAAGTTTGCATCATTAAATTAAGTCAAAGCATTAAGTAACTCATTTGTTCATTTAGTTTACATTTTAAACCATGCATTTAAGCGTCTTAGTTGTTAAATATGTTTGATTTTGTTTATATAACTATGTTATTTATTTTTGCTGATGCATAAGTTATAGTGTGTTTAATTTTTCTTAAATAAATTAATTGTGTTCAATAATTTGTTGTAGGAAAGTCCAAAAGGTTGGTCACATATTTTAAAGCTACAATAGGGCTGTACGTCTGCCAAGAAGAATCAAATGCTGTCACATTCAAATAGCTATTCAGTTTTGGAATAAAAAAGTGTGCATTTGGTCACTTAATTGCTGGAGCATAAAGAGAATGTTTTTGTTGGATATTGAAGCACTCAAAGCTCATTATGATGGCTTTTCAAATGGACCAAGAGTGTGCCTTCAAGTTTGATCTGTTTTTGGAGTCTTTTTTCCTTCATTATGACGCCATTAAAAGAGGAAGTTACACAAACTTTATTATTTGGTTACAAGGGATTTAAAGGGACATCAACTAAGCATAATAATAACACATTAAGTCTTCATTAATGGATAGAGTCATACCTTTTCATCTACACCAGGATCAAATGAATAGACATGACTATTGGATTTCCTACATGAGTTAAAAATGAAATTAAAGCTTGTAATAACCTTAGCTAATTGCTGAAGGTGAGAGGTCACAAATAGGCATTCCAATAGTCATAATAGTGCCTATAAATAGATTGCAAGAAGATATTATTTTGGTGAAGAAAACTTTTGATACTTTTATGAATTTTTACATATTTGTGAGTTTAATTCAACTCTCATTGTTCTTCTAATACTCAAGCTGACTAATCTAGCATTGCTAGTGGTGTCCAACTTGTTTTCTTTATGAACTTATCATTCTTTGAGTGTGGCGTTCAACCCTAATACCTTTGGTTCCTATCTCCTCATAGATAGTGGGTTAAGGTCCTTTTTATGTGACAGCCCTAAATTGACCCTAGTCAAAAAGTGGTTTCGGGACCACGAAACCGAGTCTTATAAATAATTAAAAGTTATATTCTGTGTTTATGATGTGAGTAAATGCATGTGTGAAAGTTTCATATTTTAATTTGGTCAGTGTATGTGAAATTTATTAGTAGGGACTTATGTGAGACAATTTAGAAATGTGCTAGGCAAGTGCTAAAGTGGCCTATTAATATATGTGGGAAAGTGCTTGTACTTGCATGTCAAATTAGCCAAACTATAGGTAGTGGCCGGCCATGCTACAAATTATATAATCAAATGTGAATTTTATATTAACTTTAATTAGCTAGATGCCATATTAGTATGGAGGATGTAATAAAATAAAGAAATGATAATTAAAGGAAGGAAATGGGTGAAAGAAACAAAGTCTTCATCCATGTTTCTTCCTAGCCGATTCTAAAGAAAGAAAAGAACAAGAGCATTCGGTGATGAAAACAAGTTGTATTCTTTGGTTCTTCTTGGCCGAAATGAAAGGAGGAAGAAGGGAGGAAAGCATTCGGTCATCTTAGGTTAATATTAAGGTAAGGTGTTCATATTAGTTCTTGAAATTTTAGTTGATCTTGAGTGAGATATCAAGTTATTTTTGTAACCCATGATGAAATTTTGATTTTGGAATGAGTAAGGTTTTCGACTATGGTAGTTAATAATGGTGAGTTTTGTTGTTTCATGTTAAAGTTAGGTGAATGATGATAGATGAGTGTTTGAACTATAAAAAGAATCATAGGTGAGCATTAGATACTAGGGGAAAGATCGGCTACCTTGTTATGAACTAGGGCCGAATGTGAGTTTGGTTGTGTTTGAATATTACATGCTTGGTAGAATGGTGGATGAAAGTGCCGAATGTGGTCTTTGGTTTGGGCATAAGGAATAATAGTATGCATAGGTTTCGGCTTTGGTAGTACCTATGTAATTATAATTAGTTCATTTTGATGGTTTGGCATGAGGTGATAAATAAAAGTTTAAAGGTAGCTTAATTTAATTGATGCTCACTAATGATTTCGAATTGAAGCTTTGTTAAGTTGTGAAATGAGTGGCTGGGAGAGCTATAGACTATTGCCGGATGTATGTTGGGTTAATAGAGTCTCCCAATTGATTATATGTGCGTATGCTATTAGAAATTCAAGGAATTCTCGGCAAAAATGTGGTTAGGGGTTAAGTCATGGGAACTTGGGGGTATTCATATGTGGACCTTAAGATTTTGTACACTATGACTATGTGAGTTAGGTGTTAAATAACTTAAGCATGTGTATGCATGACCGAGTATAATCGGCCACATGAGTAAAGAAATGGGTTAATTGATATGTGGTAAATGTTAAGTGTTAAACGAAATGGAAACGATATCATATTGGAATATGTATACTCGACCACATGAATCAATACATAGATTGGTGTTGCATGTATTCGGCTATAAGTAAGCATATTGGTGGCTTAATCTTGACTTAGAAAATCGGTTTAAGGAGAATATTGGCTAATATGTTGAATTTGATTCATGATTTCATACATATATGACTCTAATGCCTAATATATATGGGCTAAGTACCTTGAATTCCTCTTTGATGTTCAAAATGATTAAATCGATTTATTTGTTAATATTAAGCTCAGGAGCAAAGGGGAACTAAATCCGATAAAGGAAAGGAAAAGGTGATCGAATAGCCGTTGAAATCGTTCAATAGCATCCGAGGTAAGTTTTCGAGTAATGAAACTTAGATTATGATTCGATTAGATCATGTTATCAGCAAATCAAAATCATGCTCTTTGTATGTAGCTATTGAGCCAAAAATGATAATGCTTGATAAGTGACTTGTGTTTGAATTCTAGTTATGAAAATGAAATATAGATGTGTCATGATTTATTGATATGTGCATGAATATTCGGATGATAACCGGGCTACGTCCCGAAGGCATTTGTGCTAGTGACTAATTCCGGGCTAAGCCCCGAAGGCATTTGTGCGAGTTACTATATCCGGGCTAAGTCCCGAAGGCATTTGTGCGAGTTACTATATCCGGGCTAAGTCCCAAAGGCATTTGTGCGAGTTACTATAACCGGGCTAAGTCCCGAAGGCATTTGAGCGAGTAGCTATATTCGGCTAAATCTCGAAGGTACTTGGTTTGGGAATGAGCAATCTTGCTGTAATAATTTCAATTAATACGCTCGTAAAACCCCAACGATGAGGTATGTTTTGTATATGCATTAGAATAATTGATTCCTTTTAAATAGTATTCGCTCAATCGATTAACAAGCTTCCGGCCTTTAGTCCAGTTGATTCCTTATGTATGAATATAAGGGTTGAAAATGTGAAGTAGGTATGATTGTGAGAATATGTGTATATGAAATTATTCGTTTAGTCATATGAATGCTATACTTCAGTTGTGCATGATTTCATTACTCAAAGCTTACTAAGCATTAATTGCTTATTCCGTTTCTTTGATTCTTTGTTTTATAGATTTTGGTTCGTCAGCTATCGGATTCGGGAGTGTCAAAGTCGAAGTCATCCACACTATCAAAGCCCTTTTGGTACTCTTTTAGTTGAACTCTGAAAATGGCATGTATAGGACTACCCTTTTGTTGTTGGTCATGTACCTTTCGGTAATGTATATATTTGGATAGCCATGCGAAAATGGCTTATATATATTTTGAGCATAGTGTTATAATCATTTTGTATGTTGTTCATGGAGTGTTATGGAAATGTTGGTAACGATTAGCCATTGGAATGGTTAATCACGATCATTTTGGTGCTATGTATGACAAAATTTTAGTTGATCCATGGAAAACCATGAAATAGGTAAAGTTTACCTTAAAAATAGATGTTGACAGCAGCAGTGATGTGGATTTGAAAAATCACTAAAAATAGTAGGAATGGAATTAAATAGTGAATAAATTATTTAATCGAACCTTGATGAATCTATTTTCATATGAAAGTAACAAAAGAATCATATAAGCCGTATTTTATGAGATGTTTAGGTTTTCGTGAAATAGTGCCAGAGCGATTTCTGGATCCCCTGTTCCGGCTTTGGAAATTCACTATAAATTAACCAGAGATAATTAGAAGCCATTCCCTATATTTACAGATTCCTTTTCGAGTCTAGTTTCTTTAGAAACAAACAGCATAAGTATTGAAGCCCTGTACAGGGAGGTATCGAAGTCGCAATGCATGAAGGTCAGAGTAGTCGAACCCTGAAATAGGGGAGACTTGAACTAATAAACTGTACTAATTGGCTTGACCAAAAATTCTAGAAAACAATTTGTAGATGGAAATATAAGTCTAGTTTCAGGAAAAATTTATGGAACTGGTTTTCGAGTTTTGGAACTCGAGATATGATTTTTAAGGTGACAGTGACGCAGTTAGCCAGCTTGTCTGGAAATTTTAAAATGGACTGTGCAAATAAATGAATTAAGTCTGTTAGCACCTCGTGTTCGACTCCGGCAACGGTCTCGGGTACGGGGTGTTACAATTTTATTGGTATCAGAGCTACGGTTTAGTCGATTCTAGGACTGCCGTAATACGTTTGGGTCTAGCTATACATGCCATTATGTGTTTATTTGATAGTGTGGTGATTTCTGACAGTTAAAAGTGTGTTTACTTATAGAAATGGATCCTTATCCCAACCGAGCGGTAGCTGATGATCTTGAGAGTGTAGCGCCTGCTCCCGCGCAAGGGACAGCGCCGACGGACTCTCAACCTATTGCTAGTAATCAGAATGATGAAGCTAGACAAGCTTTTTATAGCGTGATGAATAATTGGTTCAACCAATACATTCGAACTAATACGGCTATTCCACAACCTCCATTCCCGACTAATACAACCCCCGCACCTACAATACCTCTGGTAACTGACCAAATAAGGTCAAATAAGCCCCCAGTTGACAGAATCCGAAAACACGGGGCTACTGAATTTAAAGCTATGGACAGCGATGATGCCGAGCAAGCTGAATTTTGGTTGGACAACACTATTCGGGTACTCGATGAGCTATCTTGCACACCCGATGAGTGCCTAAATTGTACTATCTCCTTGCTACGTGATTCTGCCTACTATTGGTGGAATACGTTGACTTCTGTTGTGCCCAGAGAGCAAGTAACTTGGGAGTTTTTCCGAACCGAGTTTCGAAAAAAGTATATTAGTCAGAGATTCATGGATCAAAAACGGAAGGAATTTCTTGAACTTAAACAAGGTTCCATGTCGGTTACTGATTATGAACGAAAGTTTGTAAGGCTTAGCCGGTACGCTCGAGAATGCATTTCTTCAGAAGCTGTGATGTGTAAACGTTTCGAGGATGGACTGAACGATGATATAAAGCTGTATGTTGGCATTTTAGAAATTCCGAGAATTTGTGGTACTTGTCGAACGAGCTTGCAAAGCCAAAGAGCTCAGTAAGGAGAAAAGAAAAGCTAATATGGGAGCAAAGGAGTTTCGTAAGAGATCTTCGGGAAAGCCCTTTCAACAGTCATCGATGAAATTTAGAGATGACTTAGGCCGGTCTAGAGACACTTCGGGTTTTTCTAGACGAGATCATGATCAACCCCCTGTGAGTACACGAGTCACTTCGGTCGCCAGTGTTGGAAATGATCGTCGAGACAGAACGGAGTGCCAGTATTGTGGTAAATGGCATTCGGGGAGTTGTAGATTCCATGACCGCTCCTATTAC
The DNA here is from genome assembly GCF_007990345.1 of Gossypium hirsutum. Taxonomy (NCBI): domain Eukaryota; kingdom Viridiplantae; phylum Streptophyta; class Magnoliopsida; order Malvales; family Malvaceae; genus Gossypium; species Gossypium hirsutum. The sequence goes on from NC_053435.1 coordinate 59,407,759, forward strand.
AAGTGCGGATCAATTGACCACTTTATTAAAGATTGCCCGAGATTGTCTGAACAGAATGTAAATCAGAGTGGGAAACCGGGTGCTACCACTGCTCGAGGAAGACCATCTAGAAACACGGGAAATGCTAGTGGCGGTCAGAGAGGATCTAGAGATGCTACAACTAGATCTAAGGCTCGTGCTCCTGCTAGAGCTTATGCTATACGCGCACGCGAGGATGCTTCTTCGGCAGATGTTATTACCGGTACTTTCACTCTCTTTGATACTAATGTGATTGCTTTAATTGACCCTGGGTCTACTCATTCTTATGTATATGAGACTTTAGCATCCAGTAAGACTTTACCTGTTGAGTCTACTGAGTTCGTAATTCGAGTGTCGAATCCCTTGGGTCGTTATGTGCTTGTCGACAAAGTGTGTAAGAAATGTCCCTTAATAATCCGAGGCTCCTGTTTTCCGGCTGACTTGATGCTTTTACCGTTTGATGAATTTGATGTTATTCTCGGTTTGGATTGGTTGAGTGTACATGATGCAGTTGTGAATTGCAAAAGTAAGACTATTGATTTGAGGTGTGCAAATAATGAGATAATCCGAGTTGAGTCTACTGTTTTGAATGGATTACCAACAATAATATCCTCGATGTTAGCTCAAAAATATGTGAGAAAGGGGTGTGAAGCGTACCTTGCATACGTACTTGATAGTAAAGAGTCAGAAAAGAAACTTGAATCGGTACCAGTGGTTTGTGAATATTCGGATGTTTTTCCCGAAGAATTACCGGGGTTACCACCTGTTCGGGAGGTAGAGTTTGGCATCGAGCTTTTACCTGGGACTACACTGATTTCGATAGCTCCGTATCGTATGGCACCAACTGAGTTAAAAGAGTTGAAAGCTCAGTTACAAGAGTTGACGGATAGAGGTTTCGCTCGACGAAGTTTCTCACCTTAAGGTGCACCAGTATTGTTTGTGAAAAAGAAGGACGGAACCATGAGGTTGTGCATCGACTATCGTCAGCTGAATAAAGTGACAATAAAGAATAAATATCCGTTACCGCGTATTGATGATTTGTTTGATCAACTAAAGGGAGCCTCGGTGTTTTCAAAGATAGATTTGAGATTGGGTTATTATCAGTTGCGAATTCGAGATTCGGATATACCCAAAACTGCTTTCAGAACGAGATACGGTCACTATGAGTTCTTAGTGATGCCGTTTGGACTCACTAATGCCCCTGCGGTATTTATGGATTTGATGAATCGGGTCTTCAGACAGTATTTGGACCGGTTTGTAGTTGTGTTTATTGATGACATCTTAGTCTATTCAAGAGATGAGACCGAACATGCTGAGCACCAGAGATTAGTGTTGCAGATTTTACGGGATAAACAGTTATATGCTAAGTTCGGTAAGTGCGAGTTCTGTTTAAGAGAGGTTAGCTTCTTGGGTCATGTGGTATCTGCATCGGGCATTCGAGTTGATCCGAGCAAAATTTCAGCCATACTTAACTGGAAGCCTCCGAGAAATATTACTGAGGTTTAGAGCTTTTTGGGACTAGCCGGTTACTACAGACGGTTTGTAAAGGGTTTCTCGATGATAGCCACACCAATGACGAAGCTACTTCAGAAAGATGTTAAGTTCGAATGGTCAGAAAAATGTCAGAAAAGTTTCGATCAACTAAAAACTTACTTGACTGAAGCTATAGTGCTAGTGCAGCCCGAATCAGGTAAAGAGTTTGTCATTTATAGTGATGCATCCCTACTTGGGTTGGGTTGCGTATTGATGCAAGAGGGTCGAGTTGTGGCTTATGCGTCGAGACAATTGAAGCCACATGAGAAAAATTATCCGACCCATGATCTCGAACTAGCTGCCATCGTATTCGCTTTGAAAATATGGCGACATTACTTATTTGCTGAGAAGTGCCATGTATATTCGGATCACAGAAGTCTCAAATATTTGATGACTCAAAGAGACTTGAATCTGCGACAAAGACGTTGGCTCGAGTTGTTAAAAGATTATGAGCTTGTCATTGACTATCACCCGGGAAAGGCTAATGTTGTTGCGGATGCTTTAAGTCGTAAATCACTATTTGCTTTACGAGCGATGAATGTACACTTGTCTGTTCTATCCGACAATGTGTTAGTAGCAGAATTAAAGGCCAAACCATTGTTGATTCATCAAATTCGTGAAGCTCAGAAAGTCGATGATGAATTGGTTGCAAAACGGGCTGTGTAATATCCCGAATTAGGGCCTAATCGGAATAGTGGTTTCGTGACCATAAATCCGAGATAGAAATAATTATTTTATAATTATTTTTAGGTTTATGATATGATTGCATGATTGTGTGAAAATTTCGTGATGAAATTCTATGCCTAAAGTGCTTAAATTGAAAGTAGGGACTAAATCGAATAAGTTGCAAAACTTGCATTCTAGAAGTTTTTAGTATGAAATTGTTTTGGAATATTAATGAGGAGGTCTTAAATAGCAATTTGACCAATTTTAAGTTCATGGACAAAATTAGGACAGGGAAGGAATTTTTGGAAAGTTTAGTAGTAAGGGTATTTTGGTCATTTAGTTATTAAAATGAATTAAAAACAAAATTAAAAGCCAATTTTTGTCCATCTTCTTCATTAGGCCGAAATTTCAAGGGTTCTCCATAGCTAGGGTTTGTTTCAAGCTTCCAAGCTCCATAGTAAGTGATTCCAAGCCCCGTTTTTAATGATTTTTACGATTTTGAGATCCCGGTAACTCGATAAAGCTTATGTTAGCAATAATTTAACCTAGGGTTTATATTTGGAAAAATACCCATAGGTGAAATTTGTGTATTTTGATGTTTTATGATAGAATATGAAGTTTTAAATTATGTTAGACAACTTGTACTACTCGATTTTAAGCAAAAACGAGTAAAAGGGCTTAATCGGTAAAAAAACCTAATAGTCACAAGTACATGTTAGAGTGAGAATTTGATGTTACCATAGAAGAGAAAAGTGATCAGCATGTTGTAAAACATAAGAATAAGGAATAAATTTTAATCCCGAGCCTAGGGGAAAAAATGTAAATATGCAAAAGTTTAGGGGTAAAATTGTAATTTTGCCAAAATTTGTGTTAAGGATTAATTTGATAATGTGAGTATTAAATAAGCTAAATGTGTTATTTTAGATCAAGAAAGACGTGGAATCGACCTCAATCGAGGAAAAGAAAAGATTGTGGACTAAATTGCAAAATCTTTGTATTTTGGTACCAAGGTAAGTTCATGTTTAAGTAATGTAGCATAATGGTTATTTTTAAGTTATTGATGTTAATTATATGTTAAGCTGAATTTTATTATGAAATGTATGCTTTGTGGTTAATTTCAAATAATATGTAAATTATGTGAACTACTTGTTAAATATAATTGTTACCGAGTATTGATTTCGGCATTCTACGGAAGACGGCAAGGATAAGTGTTCGAGGAAAAAGCCCGTTTGAACCTTAGGAATAGATTAGGATACAAGTGACATGTCACTAGGATGATTGAGCATCCGAACTCGTTGAGTTGAGTCCGAGTTCACTTATGGATGAGAATGTCCGAACTCGTTGAGTTGAGTCCGAGTTCGTGAGATGTAACTAGGCATCCGAACTCGTTGAGTTGAGTCCGAGTTCACTTATGGATGTGAACGCCTGAGCTCGTTGAGTTGAGTCCGAGTTCGCTTATGTGCGGGTTACATGATTGCTTGATTGCATATATGGCACTTATGTGCAAGTTATCCATGTATCCGAATTATATTCCGATGTGTTCAACGGGTAAAGTTCTACTCAATGGAGGAATATTCGAGATGTAAAAAGAAGTATTGGTGAGTGATGTGAAATGGTTATTTTGGACAGGTATGTATTTAACCCTCGGGTTGAGTATTGATACAACCACGATAAGGTAATAAGATGATGAAAAATGATTAAAAATGTGATATGTGTTTTAGTGATACATGCTAATGTTGATTGGTATGACTGTTTGTTATGTTACTTATTATTTGCATATGAACTTACTAAGCATTTATGCTTACTCCCTCCTTCTTACTCATTGTAGTTTTGGACAAGCCAGCTCAGGAGTCGGGATAGGTCGAAGGCTCAGTCACACTATCCGGAAGACTTTTGGTAATGGCTTGTAAATTTAAGTATGGCATGTATAGCAATATACTTTTTTTTGTGTAAATGATCTTATGGTATGGTGATGGAATGGTTGAGGAAATGCTTGATAATGATAAATTATGAAAATATTTAGTTTAGCTTATATTTGATGTTAAGGAAAATTATTAAGATACTTAGTGCATAAAAACTCATAAAAGGGATGAAATTTGCCATAAACAGAATACTGCAGCAACACTGATGCGAGTTTAAAAATTTACTAAAAATAATAGAAATTGAACTTGGTGATGGAATACATATCAAATTGAAGCTTATTATGTCTAGTTTCACATGAAACAAATGAAACAGGTAAAGGAATTATATGTTACAAGATATTTGAATTTTAGTGAAACAGGGTCATAGCAGTTTCTGAATCCCCTGTTCCAACTTTAGAAATTCACCATAAATTGTAAAGATATAATTAGGTAGTGTATTTTATATTCTCAGAATACTTATTGAGTCTAGTTTCATTAGAAACAAACCTCATAGTCATATGGATTTTTTACAGAGAGAAATGTGGTTCGTAGTAAACAGAGGTCAGACCAGTCAAGTCCTGAAACAGGGGTAACTTTAACTAATAAATTGTACTAATTGGCCCAACCAAAAATTCTAGAAAAAATTTTTTAGATAGGTATATGAGTCTAGATTTAGGGAAAATTTACGGATCTTGACTTTGAGTTTCGTAACTCGCGATATGATTTTTCTTGTGACTGTGATGCAAGTACCTTAAAAGCTGTGAATGTAGAAATAAATAATCCAAAGTTCTAAATATGTTAAATTAAGCTTAGTAACACCTCATACTCGACTCCGGCGACGGTCTCGGGCGTGGGGGCGTTACAGGCTGAATGTGTTTCGAATATGGAATCAGAGTTTCAAATTGATGACGACGATTGTTTGAGGTTCATAAGTCGTTTGTGTGTTCCAAGGAATTCAGAACTTATTTCGATGATTCTGAACGAAGCTCATTGTAGCCGAATGTCAATTCACCCGGGGAGTACGAAAATGTACAACGATCTGAGACGTCAGTTTTGGTGGCATGGTATGAAACGAGACATTTCCAATTTTGTTTCGAAGTGTTTAATATGTCAGCAAGTGAAGGCGGAACATCAAGTGCCTACGGGTTTACTTTAGCCGATCATGATACCTGAATGGAAATGGGATCGAGTCACGATGGATTTTGTATCTGGGTTGCCAGTATTGGCAAGTAAGAAAGATGCGATTTGGGTTGTTGTTGATAGACTGACTAAGTCGGCTCACTTTATCCCCGTACGTACGGATTTTTCATTGGATAAACTAGCTGAATTGTATGTTTCTCAGATTGTGAGATTACACGGGGTACCTATTTCTATTGTGTTGGATAAAGATTCGAGATTCACCTCGCGATTTTGGAAGAAATTGCAAGAAGCTTTGGGTACCAAGCTGCATTTTAGCACTGCTTTTCATCCCCAAACCGATGGTCAATCCGAGCGGATAATTCAGATACTCGAGGATATGTTGAGATGTTGCATCCTTGAGTTTAGTGGTTCATGGGAATGGTATTTACCTTTGATTGAATTCGCTTACAACAATAGTTTTCAATCAAGTATTAAGATGGCACCTTACGAGGCTTTGTACGGTCGTAAATGCCGCACACCATTGTTTTGGACGGAGCTCTGTGAAAGTAAGATTTTCGGAGTTGATTTGATTAAAGATGTTGAGCAGAAAGTAAGAATAATTCGTGAAAGTCTGAAGGCAGCATCCGATCATCAGAAATCGTACGCGGATTTAAAACGAAGAGATATTGAGTATCAGGTGGGAGACAAAGTGTTTCTTAAGGTTTCACCTTGGAAAAAGATACTCAGATTTGGCCGTAAGGGCAAACTGAGTCCGAGATTCATTGGGCCGTATGAAATCTCCAAACGAGTTGGTCCAGTTGCATATAGGTTGCTTTTACCCCCTGAACTTGAAAGGATTCACAACGTTTTTCATGTTTCGATGCTTCGACATTACAGATCTGATCCTTCGCACATAATTAGTCTATCAGAGGTTGAAATTCAATCTGACTTGAGTTATGAAGAAGAACCGATTCGTATCCTAGCTCGTGAAGTGAAAAAGTTGCGAAACAAAAGGGTCCCATTAGTAAAGGTGTTATGGCTCAAACACGGAATCGAAGAAGCTACTTGGGAAACCGAGAACTCTATGAAAGAACGATACCCAAACCTATTTACCGGTAAGATTTTCGGGGACGAAAATTTCTTAAGTGGGGGAGAGTTGTGACAGCCCTAAATTGACCCTAGTCGGAAAGTGGGTTCGGGACCACGAAACCGAGTCTTATAAATAATTAAAAGTTATATTCTGTGTTTATGATGTGAGTAAATGCATGTGTGAAAGTTTCATACTTTAATTTGGTCAGTGTATGTGAAATTTATTAGTAGGGACTTATGTGAGACAATTTAGAAATGTGCTAGGCAAGTGCTAAAGTGGCCTATTAATATATGTGGGAAAGTGCTTGTACTTGCATGTCAAATTAGCCAAACTATAGGTAGTGGCCGGCCATGCTACAAATTATATAATCAAATGTGAATTTTATATTAACTTTAATTAGCTAGATGCCATATTAGTATGGAGGATGTAATAAAATAAAGAAATGATAATTAAAGGAAGGAAATGGGTGAAAGAAACAAAGTCTTCATCCATGTTTCTTCCTAGCCGATTCTAAAGAAAGAAAAGAACAAAAGCATTCGGTGATGAAAACAAGTTGTATTCTTTGGTTCTTCTTGGCCGAAATGAAAGGAGGAAGAAGGGAGGAAAGCATTCGGTCATCTTAGGTTAATATTAAGGTAAGGTGTTCATATTAGTTCTTGAAATTTTAGTTGATCTTGAGTGAGATATCAAGTTATTTTTGTAACCCATGATGAAATTTTGATTTTGGAATGAGTAAGGTTATCGACTATGGTAGTTAATAATGGTGAGTTTTGTTGTTTCATGTTAAAGTTAGGTGAATGATGATAGATGAATGTTTGAACTATAAAAAGAATCATAGGTGAGCATTAGAAACTGGGGGAAAGAATCGGCTACCTTGTTATGAACTAGGGCCGAATGTGAGTTTGGTTGTGTTTGAATATTACATGCTTGGTAGAATGGTGGATGAAAGTGCCGAATGTGGTCTTTGGTTTGGGCATAAGGAATAATAGTATGCATAGGTTTCGGCTTTGGTAGTACCTATGTAATTATAATTAGTTCATTTTGATGGTTTGGCATGAGGTGATAAATAAAAGTTTAAAGGCAGCTTAAGTTAATTGATGCTCACTAATGATTTCGAATTGAAGCTTTGTTAAGTTGTGAAATGAGTGGCCGAGAGAGCTATAGACTATTGCCGGATGTATGTTGGGTTAATAGAGTCTCCAAATTGATTATATGTGTGTATGCTATTAGAAATTCAAGGAATTCTCGGCAAAAATGTGGTTAGGGGTTAAGTCATGGGAACTTGGGGTATTCATATGTGGACCTTAAGATTTTGTACACTATGACTATGTGAGTTAGGTGTTAAATAACTTAATCATGTGTATGCATGACCGAGTATAGTCGGCCACATGAGTAAAGAAATGGGTTAATTGATATGTGGTAAATGTTAAGTGTTAAACGAAATGGAAATGATATCATATTGGAATATGTATACTCGACCACATGAATGAATACATAGATTGGTGTTGCATGTATTCGGCTATAAGTAAGCATATTGGTGGCTTAATCTTGACTTAGAAAATCGGCTAAAGGAGAATATTGGCTAATATGTTGAATTTGATTCATGATTTCATACATATATGACTCTAATGCCTAATATATATGGGCTAAGTACCTTGAATTCCTCTTTGATGTTCAAAATGATTAAATCGATTTATTTGTTAATATTAAGCTCAAGAGCAAAGGGGAACTAAATCCGATAAAGGAAATGAAAAGGTGATCGAATAGCCGTTGAAATCGTTCAACAGCATCCGAGGTAAGTTTTTGAGTAATCGAACTTAGATTATGATTCGGATAGATCATGTTATAAGCAAATCAAAATCATGCTCTTTGTATGTAGCTATTGAGCCGAAAATGATAATGCTTGATAAGTGACTTGTGTTTGAATTCTAGTTATGAAAATGAAATATAGATGTGTCATGATTTATTGATATGTGCATGAATATTCGGATGATAACCGGGCTAAGTCCTGAAGGCATTTGTGCTAGTGACTAATTCCGGGCTAAGCCCCGAAGGCATTTGTGCGAGTTACTATATCCGGGCTAAGTCCCGAAGGCATTTGTGCGAGTTACTATATCCGGGCTAAGTCCCGAAGACATTTGTGCGAGTTACTATAACCGGGCTAAGTCCCGAAGGCATTTGAGCGAGTAGCTATATCCGGCTAAATCCCGAAGGTACTTGGTTTGGGAATGAGCAATCTTGCTGTAATAATTTCAATTAATACGCTCGTAAAACCCCAACGATGAGGTATGTTTTGTATATGCATTGGAATAATTGATTCTTTTAAATAGTATTCGCTCAATCGATTAACAAGCTTCCGGCCTTTAGTCAAGTTGATTCCTTATGTATGAATATAAGGGTTGGAAATGTGAAGTAGGTATGATTGTGAGAATATGTGTACATGAAATTATTCGTTTAGTCATATGAATGCTATACTTCAGTTGTGCATGATTTCATTACTCAAAACTTACTAAGCATTAAATGCTTATTCCGTTTCTTTGATTCTTTGTTTTATAGATTTTGGTTCGTCAGCTATCGGATTCGGGAGTGTCAAAGTCAAAGTCATCCACACTATCAAAGACCTTTTGGTACTCTTTAGTTGAACTCTGAAAATGGCATGTATAGGACTACCCTTTTGTTGTTGGTCATGTACCTTTCGGTAATGTATATATTTGGATAGCCATGCGAAAATGGCTTATATATATTTTGAGCATAGCGTTATAATCATTTTGTATGTTGTTCATGGAGTGTTATGGAAATGTTGGTAACGATTAGCCATTGGAATGGTTAATCACGATCATTTTGGTACTATGTATGACAAAATTTAGTTGATCCATGGAAAACCATGAAATAGGTAAAGTTTACCTTAAAAATAGATGCTGACAGCAGCAGTGATGTGGATTTGAAAAATCACTAAAAATAGTAGGAACGGAATTAAATAGTTAATAAATTATGTAATCGAACCTTGATGAATCTATTTTCATATGAAAGTAACGAAACGATCATATGAGCCGTATTTTATGAGATGTTTAGGTTTTCGTGAAATAGTGCCAGAGCGATTTCTGGATCCCCTGTTCCGACTTTGGAAATTCACTATAAATTAACCAGAGATAATTAGAAGTCATTCCCTATATTTACAGATTCCTTTTCGAGTCTAGTTTCTTTAGAAACAAACAGCATAATTATTGAAGCCCTGTACAGGGAGGTATCTAAGTCGTAATGCATGAAGGTCAGAGTAGTCGAACCCTGAAATAGGGGAGACTTTAACTAATAAACTGTACTAATTGGCTTGACCAAAAATTCTAGAAAACAATTTGTAGATGGACATATGAGTCTAGTTTCAGGAAAAATTTATGGAACTGGTTTTCGAGTTTTGGAACTCGAGATATGATTTTTAAGGTGACAGTGACGCAGTTAGCCAACTTGTCTGGAAATTTTAAAATGGACTGTGCAAATAAATGAATTAAGTCTGTTAGCACCTCGTGTTCGACTCCGGAAACGGTCTCGGGTACGAGATGTTACATTTTAACTATCAACCTTTCCACCTTAAGAGTCAATATAAGATTCGAGTCAATACTCCTTATAGTATTGGTTCTTTCTTGGACCTTAATACTTTTTCCATCCATCCGAATTATTCCTTTCAAAGTTATCTTATTTTTCTTTGTTTAACCGAAACATTTCCTTAGGCTATTCCAAAACACTTAAAAACCATATTTTCTTTAGCCTATACTTAGCCGAATTCACTCAACCCCAAATTGAATGAAACTTATCTATTTTATGATTGGGCAACACTACGATTCAAAATCAAATCACGAGACGAGATCGTATCAGTTGCAAATTCCGAACTCCATTGTATTAGACCGAGCTGAGTGAGAAAAAGATTCACGGGGTTGATTTGATTCAAGAGACTGAAGATAAAGCAAAACTAATTCGCGACAGTCTGAAAGCAACTTTAGATAGACAGATCATATGCGAATTTAAAACGAAAAGATATTGAATTTCAGATTGGTTATAAAGTATTTATGAAAGTGTCTCCATAGAAGAAAAGCCTTAGATTTAGTCGTAAAGGCAAGCTGAGTCCGCATTTTATCGGACTGTATGAGATTATCAAAAGAATAAGGCTAGTGGCATATTGGCTAGCTTTACCGACTGAGTTAGAGAAAATCCATAATGTGTTTCAGGTGTCGATGTTGCGTCGATATAGATCAGATCCTTCACACGTAATTTCTCCGATGAATATTGAGATTCAACTTGACATGACTTACAACGAAGAACTGATCTGAATTTTAGCTCAAGAGATTAAACAGTTGAGGAATAAAAGCATAGCTCTCGTGAAAGTGCTTTGGCGACATCACGGGGTTGAAGAGGCTACGTGGGAACCCGAGGAAGCTATGAGAACATAGTACACTAACCTATTCACTGGTAAGATTTTCGAGGACAAAAATCCCAAAGGGGGAGAGTCGTAACAACCCTTTTTTAGTCAAATTGGAACAGTGGTTTTGGGACCACAAATCTGAGGTCAAAATATTTATTTTATTATTATTTTAATGTTTACAGTATGATAGAATAATGTGTGAAAATCTCATTAAGAAATTTTATCATTTGATTGATCAATTTGATAAAAAAGGACTAAATTGCGTAAAGTGCAAAAGTGATGTTTTAATAGTTAAAGGTATTAAATAGCTATGGAATATTAAAGTGGAGGTCTTTATGTTGTAAATAGACCATTTGAAAGATAAGTGGACACAGAAGGACATCATTTGAATGATATTAATGAATTATCATTAAGGTTAAAATAGTAATTAGCATAATAAACTTAAAATAAATAAAAAAAATCAAATTTAGTGTCCATCTTCTTCATTTCCGTGAATTGAAGAGAAGGCAGGCAAAAATTTTAGGGTTTCATTTGGCATTTTTATTTCTATCAATTAAGGTATGATTTTTGTCCCGTTTTTAATGATTTTTACGTTTTTGAGATCGTTGTAACTAGGTCTAGCTAGCCCAGGGACTATTTTGCAAAACTGTTAAAGATTTAGAAAGTTTCTGTTGATGAATAAGCATGTATTTTGATGATTTGTGATAGATTATGAATGTTTGATGATAGTTATACAAGTTTTGTTAAGTGATTTTTAGTGACAATGCAAAATAGGGGATTAAATTATAAAATGTGGAAACTTTGTGGTTAAAATGTGAAATAAATGGAAAATATGGGTTGCTAGGGACTTAGATGTAATTCGGTTGGCATGGGTTAATATTGAATTGCATTAATTTGCATTTTTATAAAATAAGGACTAAATCGTAAAAGTTGTGAAACAGTAGGGGAAATTGTGTAAAAATGCCTTAAAGTGAATTTTGGACTAAATTGAATAGAGAGATGATTAAACAGGTTAATTTTGATTACATATAGATCAAGAAAAGTGAAACTCGAATCTAGATCGAGGGAAAAACAAAGTTCTCTACTAATCGACCAGTTTAGCCGTTTTTACATTCGAGGTAAGTTCGTATGTAATAAGTTCTGTTATAAATGTATTTTAAATGCTTTGATATAAACTGTGAATATGAGACTTAGAACATGTTCGACAATGATTCTATGATGATTCGGCATTTGAAATCCCAGTTGAACATTAGGGATAGATTTGGATACTAGTGACATGTCATTAGGGGATTATTGTGATTATGCAATATGGGTGCTGGTCCTGTACGTCTTACCAGTGGCTGAGTATACCGGCATATTGCGGATACTTGACAGCTTCTGTGAGCAGCACCATGTAGCTACGTCTCGACTGACAGCTTGTGTGAGTAGGCCCGTTGATAGCTCTAGTGTGAGCAGTATATGTGATATGAGATTGAGATAGCTTTAGCTATATATGTGGCACTTCGAGTGCGAGTTTCCCATGTATCCGATAGTATTTCGAATGGTTCAATGGGTAAATGAAAGACGTGGTTGAATATGAGATTGATACGAGATGGTACAGGTATGTACATGAACTATATAAGTGTAAATCGAACAAGTTGTGAAGTTCATACACAAGATTATGATTGAAAATGTGAAGGTTTGTTAGTTAAATGAATTACATGTTTATATGTTCAAATTGACAATTTTTATATTTATGTTAAGATTGAGTTTATTTCATACGAGCTTACTAAGCTATAAAGCTTACTTTGTTTATTTTTCTATGTTTTATAGTGAATTTAAAGCTTGCTCAGATTTTGGGATCGTCAGAGATTTTGTCACACTATCTAACTATCGATTTGGTACTTTTAAGCTTATGTTTGAGTATATGGCGTGTATAGGGACTTTGTTCATTTTAGTTATGTGTTGGTAATGAATTTAGCCATATGAATTGTTTCGTAAATGTATATGTTTTGGTTTGTTTATATAGCTATGAGTGATGGCTCATTTTGGATTATTTTGGTATGTTTTAATCATTTATATATATGTGTCTATGTCTTATGAAATGTGTTGAATGATAGTTGTGTGATGCGTAATGGTAATAGGCATTATGTGTATCAGATGGTTGATTTGTGGATATTGGTTTGCTTGTGAACGTAGGTTAAATGATGTATATTTGGAAGTGTATATTTAATTAATTTGTATATGTGATTTTGATCTAAATGGCATGGCATATTTTGTGTCTTTTGTGTATTGAGAAAGGTGGTATAGATTATGTATGAATTAAGCTTGAATTGGCTGGTGAAAATGGCATATTATGCTATGTTTTGGTGCCAATTGGGTTGATGTAGGTGTGCATAAGATAGGGTGACAAAATGACTTGGTAAATAGCCTATTTTTGTCCACATGGGTAGAGACACGAGCATGTGGCTCAGCCGTGTGTGATACACGGTCATGTACACAGCCGTAAGTCCCCAGGTGTTGAAGTTGAAATCAAGTAGTATGCTCTACATGACCTCACACATGGGCGTATAACTTGGCCATGTGGCGTAAGTCAGTATACCCTACAGGTTTGGTACTGCCTAGCACACAACCTGGGCCATGGGTGTGTATGGCCATTTTTAGGGCACACGGGCTAGCCACACGGGCGTGTGAGTTGGTTGTGTGACCCAAGTCAGAGAGTTACACAGGGTCAGACACGGGCTGGGACACAGCCATGTGCTCCTATTTCGATTGTCCACACGACCTGTGACATGGGCATGTCTGTTGGCCGTGTGTCGAGCCACATGGGAGTGTGTCCCCTATTTTGAGAAAAATTTTCTAAATGTTCTATGAGTTTTCAAAGTTATAGGTTTAGTCTTAAACCACTCCCAATGCATGTTTTGGGCCTCGTAGGCTCGTATTAGGGACATATTGATTAAGATTGAATGATAATTGTATGAAATGTTAAAATGTATGCAAGGTGAATGTTTAATTGTTTTATAAGTCTAGCAATGCTCCGTAACCTTATTCTAGCGTTGAATACGAGTGGGGGGAGTTACATGAACTATAATAGTTTTAATCATGTTTAAATTGAATGATTAATATGTTGTTTTGATAATAATGAATCAATATACAAATGTATCAATGCTATGATTAATTAACGGATATCAAGTCCTAGTTGGACCTTACGAATTCTTAGGATACGAATGACATGTCGTAAGGGATTTCATGTTTTGGGTGCTGGTCTTGAATGTCCTATCAATGGCTGAGGTCCTACATTTATTGCGGATTCTCCACAGCTCATGTGAGTAGCATCATGTAGCTTACATTACAACCCACAGCTCGTGTGAGAAGACCTATTTCACTACTCGTATGAGCAATGATTTAAAGGAAAGGTTACGATTATATGTAAAGGCAAACTTTGTGTGAGCTTTCCCGTGTATCCGATATAATTCTAGATGGTTCAACAGGCAAGAAAAGGGAATAAAATGGTAAGTATTCAAATGGAATTAAGTACAATGTTATGGAAAAGATTTATGAATTCAATGCTGTATTTCATATGGAAATCTACTTGTCTAATGGTTAAATTCATTTGGATCATGTACAAGTGTACTAACTTATGCATTTGATGATATGTTTAGGCATTTTTCAAACTTATGGTTTTTGGTTGATATTATAGTTATGCTTTATATTATGCAAATGAAACGGTAAGTTATGTTTTGGTTTATACGAGCTTACTAAGCACTTTTTGCTTACGTAGTTTCTTTCCTATATTTAATAGATTATTGGAAGCTCGATTTGGTTGGAAGCTCGTTGGAGATCTATCACACTATCTAGTAAGCAATTCGATAGTTATTGTGTATTTTGGCTAATGTTTATAACGGCATGTATAGGATGTTGTGCAATGGTTCTTTGATATGTTTTGCTCTTAAAGATTATATTTGGTTGGTGCACTATTATGTCTACCAAATGTTTTCATTTTTGGTTACTTGTTCAGGCTTGTAAATAATGCTCTTATGGTATGATTTGAATGGTTTGGAAATGATTAAATGTGGTGTGTTTTAGTATCAAAATGGACTAGGTTTGTATGCATGAAATGAGACATGTGAACATGTTTGGATAAATGATGTTTGGATGTTAATTGTGGTGCCTTTGAATGGCATATTGGTTAGTTGAATTAGGGTCGTGGATATGGCAATTATATGTGTGCTTGGATGATGTTTTTGTTCCTTGAAAGTGTGCACAATTGGATTGAATGTTTATGCAGGAAATGGTTTTGAAATGGTTTGATTATTGGTAAATTTTGGGTTCAGACGGCTTGGGGTGGTTTCACACGGCCGTGTGACCCTTGTTTTAAATTTTTTTTACAACTTTTACCTAAATTTCCTGTTTTGTTTCAAATTAGTCTCAAATTATTTTTAAGCTATTTCTAGGGTCTCAAAGGCTCGATTTTGGGACGAAATGTATGAGAATGAAAGGTTTATGATATATTTAAATTATTGAATGTTATGATGTTTAAATGTTTCTGATTGTACAGTAATGCTCTGTAACACTAATCTGGTGACGGAGACAGGTTAGGGGTGTTACATTTAGTGGTATCAGAGATACGATTTAGTTAATTCTTGGACTAAACATAGCATGTATGAAGTCTAGAAATACATGCTATTTTATAACCTCTGATATTGTGAGAACTTCTAACTCAAATTGAACTATGTTTTCGTATAGATAAGATGTCATCCAACCGAGTCGATTCTGATGAGCTTGAAAGTAACGCGCAAGCCTCTATTCACAAAGCAACTTATAGTGGTAGTGGGCTCGTAGCTGAGGGCCGGGGAGGTGAGGCTAAAGAAGCCTTCTTCCAAATGATGTTTGAATGGTTTATAGAGTTCGTGAGAACAAACCCATTGGCTCAACGACCTTTACCCTCTCCCGTACCCCAACCTATCACCGTTATTCCTCAGGGTTTAGAACCAATACATGCAAGCAAGCCTCCAGTTGATAAAATCCAAAAATATGGGGCTAAAGAGTTTCATGGTATAGCCGAAGACGATCTAGAAAAAGTCGAGTTCTTATTAGAAAACACTATAAGGGTTTTTGATGAATTATCTTGTACACCTGCTAATTGTTTAAAGTGTGTTGTACTGTTACTGAAAGACTCAGCATATTAGTGGTGGAACACCTCGATTGCGGTAGTATATAAAGACCGTATGAATTGGGAATTCTTTTAGACATTAGAAAGAAATATGTTAGCCAACAATTTCTTGATAAGAAACGCAAATAATTTTTGAAATTGAAACATGGTCTTATGTCAGTAGCTGAGTATGAGAGAGAATTTGTGTGACTCGGCAAATATGCTCGAGAGTGTATACCATCGGAGGTTGTTATGCGTACTCGATTTGAAGACGATTTAAATGAAAACATCAACCTATTATTTGGAATTCTAGAATTGAAAGAATTTGTAGTTCTAGTTGATAGAGCACACAAAGCCAAGGAACTCAGTAAAGTAAAAAGAAACGCAAATTTTGAGGCTCGTGATACGCGAAAACGACCTATGGGAAAATCATTCTCATATCCATCAAAGAAATCAAAGAAATTTCATAATCGTTCATCATTTTCGGTAGGATTCTCAATAAGAGATAAAGATAAGTAGCATTTGAGTTCAAGCCCTCAAGACCTTGAGCAACATCTATGGCGAGTGTAGGTAGTGTCAGAAACAACAAACCCGAATGTCAACAATGCAATAGGCCACAATTTAGAGATTGCATATTGAAAGACGGATCGTGTTTTAAATGTGGTTATTATGATCATTTTCTCAGAGATTGCCCTAAAAGTTTTGATAAAGAGAAAGCTTTTACTGTTAGGTTCTACTGTGGATGACCACATAGAAATAGTGGTAATGTGGGTGACAGTCAGAGTGGAACGAAAGATTCTACTGTTAGATTTGAGGCATAGGCACCAGTTAGGGCTTATGCGGTTCGAGCTTCAGAGGAAGCTTCAGCACCTGATGTGATTACTGGTACATTTTCTATCTTTGATACTAACGTTAATGATTTGATTGACCTGGGATGAATGCACTCAAATGTATGCACAACTTTAGTGTCGAATAAGAAAATACATTTTGAGTCTATTGAATTTTTGGTTAAAGTAACGAATCCTTTAGGCCAGTA
This sequence comes from Gossypium hirsutum, assembly GCF_007990345.1. Lineage (NCBI taxonomy): Eukaryota > Viridiplantae > Streptophyta > Magnoliopsida > Malvales > Malvaceae > Gossypium > Gossypium hirsutum. The sequence goes on from NC_053435.1 coordinate 59,424,667, forward strand.
TTTGTTAGTTGATAAAGTCTCTAAAAACTGTCATTTGATGATTCAGGATTGCAACTTTGTGGTTGATTTGATGTTGTTTCCATTTGATGAATTTGATGTGATTTTAGGTATGGACTAGTTAACTCTGCATGATGCTATTGTGAACTATAGACGAAAGCATATAGTGTTATAATGTAAGAATGGTGAAAGGATCTGAGTTGAATCAGATAGAATTAATGGTACATCTAATGTTATCTCAGCTATGACGGCATAGAAATATGTTAGAAAGGGTTATGAAGTATATAGATTACATATTTGATTTTAAGGTTTTAAAATTGAAATTAGAGTCAATTCTGACTGTTTGTGAATTCACAGATGTGTTTTCAGAATAGTTACTAGGGTTATCGCTGGTCATAGAGGTCGAATTTGCTATTGAGTTAGTGCCAGGAACATCTCCGATATCGATAGCTCCGTATAGAATGACACTTATATAGTTGAAAGAGTTAAAAGCACAGTTGCAAAAGTTAATAGATAAAGGTTTTCTTCGGCCCAGTTTTTTTAAGAAAAAAGATGTGTCTATGCGATTGTGTATCGACTATCGATTGCTTAACAAAGTCACGATCAAGAACAAATATCCTTTGCCACGTATTGATGATTTGTTTGATCAGCTGTAAGGGGCGACAATATTTTAAAAAATTGATCCCTGTTCTGGATATTATCAATTACGGGTTAAAGACTCAGATGTGTTGAAGACTGTTTTTAGAATGAGGTATGAACATTATGAATTTCTTGTTATGCCATTTGGTTTGACCAATGAACCTGTTATGTTTATGGATTTGATGAATAGAATACTCAAGTCATATTTAGATAGATTTATGGTTGTGTTCATTGATGACATATTGATTTATTCTTGAGATGAAATAGAGTGTGCCCAGCATTTTAGAATTGTTTTACAAACTTTACACAAAAAATAGTTGTTTGCAAAATTTGGAAAATTTGAGTTCTGGCTCTGAGAAGTTGGATTCTTGAGACACGTAGTATCGACAGACTGTATTAGAGTTGACCTGAGTAAAATATCAACTATAGTGGATTAGAAGCCTTCGAGAAATGTTTCAAAAGTTAGAAGTTTTTTGGGTTTAGTCGGATATTATAGGAGATTTGTTAAAGGATTTTTGATGATTGCTACACCATTGACAAAACTTCTTTAGAAAGATGTCAAGTTTGAATGGTTTGAAAAGTGTTAGCAAAGTTTTAATTAGTTGAAAGGTTGTTGACCGAAGCCCCTGTGTTGGTTTAGCCAGAGTCTGGTAAAGAATTCGCCATTTATAGTGATGCTTCATTGAATGATTTAGGCTGTGTTTTGATGTAAGAAGTGTAACACCCCTTACCCGTATTCAACGCTGGTGTAATAGCTTAATTTTGGGCCTAGTCGAAACAGTGGTTTCAAGACTACAAATTTGACGTAATAAAATTTATTTTTATTATATTTTTATGGTCTACAATTTCACGGAATGATTTCGTGAAAATTTCATTTGAAAATTTTAACATTTGAGCACTCAATTTAGTCAAAAGGACTAAATCGTAAAAAGTGCAAAACATGAGTTCTAGAAGCTAGAGGTGTCTAATTGCTATGAAATTTTAAATTGGAGGTCCTTAAATGGTAATTAGACCATTGGTTAATTTGTTGGAAAAAAATGGACATGAAATAGGTGAAATAGAATATTTTTAAGTTAGGGGCATTTTGGTCATTTAGTAATTAAAATGAATTAAAAACAAAATTAAAAGCCAATTTTTGTCCATCTTCAATGCCATGGCTAAATTTCACAAGGGGAAACCATGGCTAGGTTTTTTCAAGCTTCCAAGCTCAATTGTAAGTCTGTTTTAGCCCCGTTTTTAATGATTTTTCCGTTTTCGAAATCCTCGTAACAAGATCTACCTATTTCTACCATTTATTTGAGCAAGGGTTCATGTTCAAAAATTTACCCATATGTGTCATGCATGTATTTTGATGTTTAATGGAGGAATATGTAAGTTTGATGTGTGATAAACATCTTTTACTAAGTGATTTTCGGTAAAAATGCCTAAAAGGACTAATTTGTAAAAGTTATGAAATATGTCATAAAAGGGTGAGAAAATGAAAAATTTGGGTTGCTATAGTTATAAAAATGGTTCGGCTAGGCATAAAGAACAAAGAAATTGAATGAAAATCATTTTACGAGCCTAGAGGAAAAAGTGTAAATATGACAGTTTAGGGGTAAAAACGTATTTTTGCCATAATATGATTTTTGGTCACAATGAATAATGCGACAAAAAAATAAGCTAAATATGATATTTTAGATCAAGGAAAATGAGTTTTGGACCTAGAACGGGGGAAAAACGCGTATTTGACGGTTAGGTCTTTTTCACCATTTTTAGGATCGAGGTAAGTTCGTATGCGAGTAATGCAATATGTATTCTATTTTAAATGCTTAAATATTGCATGTATGGTAAGTTCATGTGTAAATGATGCAATGTTGTATCATGTTTTAATGCTTTATTAATGTATGAATTTCTATGTTTAATTGTTATAATGAGTGTATGAACGATATCATGGTCAATGAGAATGACATTGTGTACGAGTTCGACGAAGTTGTGACATCGAGAAAATCCTGTTTGAACCTTAGGAATAATTTAGGATGCAATGTGACATGTAACTAGGAACTATATGAGTTGAGCTCATGAGATATGCGATATGTGTTTATGTGAATCTGGGTCCTGGTCTTGTACGTTCTACCGGTGGCTGGGTAGCCCGACATATGTTGCAGGTACTTGTCAGGTTGTGTGAGCAGCCCATGTAGTTACGTCCTGACTATCAGCTTGTGTGAACAGGCCCGTGATTAGCTCGAGAGTGAGAATTTATGTGATATGAAATATGAGGTAGCTTTAGCTATATATGTGACACTCGTATGCAAAGACTTTCCGTGTATTCGATTGGTATTCCAAGTGTTCAACAGGTAATACAAAGTTTATGTCAATGTGACAGGATATGGTTATGTTACGAAATTGTACAGGTATGTACAGAAATTCAATTGAGTATGGAATCCATGAATGGTGAGTTCATGAGCATTGTGACAATGTTATTGTGTTAACCTTATGAATAATTGTTTTGAAATGTTTAAGCCTTGATTATGGTTGTGTTGGTAACTTAATTGTGCCATGTTAAGTGCCATTTAAAGTGTGTATGTGAGTGTGCAAATGAGGGTGGCAAATGGCTTGGTAAATAGCCATTTTTTTGGCCACACGGGTAGAGACACAGCCATGTGTCTCAGCAATGTGAAGGACACGATCCCGAGACACGGGAGTGTGACCCCAAATTGTGCATGACACCATAAACAAAGAGCTACACGGGCTGAGGAAACGGGCGTAAGTGACCACATGGCCTACCCACACGGGCGTGTCACAAGCCACATAGGCGTGTGACCCCTATTGATAAACCGTAATTCATACATATTTTTATCCCATGCTTAGCACATCTTATGGATGATTTTTCCTTAAAATTGGTGAATTCGATGCTCCTAATGCCTTAATTTCATGTTTTATACTTAGGTGAGCATAGGAGAGTGAAAGGAATGAGAAACTGGCCAAAAACGGAGAAAATGGGCCAAAGTACGAAATCAACACGGCTTGGACCTTCTCACACGGGCAGACCACATGGCCGTGTCAATTTGGCAGAATCGAAGCATGACTCACACGGGTGGACCACACGCCCGTGCCCATTTAACAGGCTTGACCATGGCCTTAAGCAATCGTATACGAGCATGTCACACGGGCGCGTCCCTGCCGAGCCCAAGTTTAGTCCAATTCGAAAAAGGCCAAATTTGAGCGTTCTTAGGCATGCCAAAGCCTATAAATACACCCTAGAGGAGGAGGGAAAAGGGACACACAGGGAAGGAAGTAGGGAACTACTCAAGGAAAGCCAATTGATCCATCTCAAAAGCCGGATTCATCATCAAGATTGAAGATCTCCCCTCAATTTCCCTTCAGGAGTTTTGGGTTTTTCTTTATGTTTTGTATTCATTATTCTTCTGAGATGTTTAACTTTTTAGTTATGAACTAAAACCCCTAAATACCTAAGTGGAATGAAACCTAAGACAGATCTTGTTATTATTATCTGAATTGTATGATAAATATTTGGCTTGTTCTTAATTATGTGTTGTTAATTCTTGTCTTGATATTCCAGGATATTGATTCAAGTTAAGCTCTTATTCAGAGGAGGAATAGACCCTGTCTAAGAGTACACTTGTCATAATTAAGTGGAGTTGATTGCGCGCCTAGAGATAGGGTGGCAAGATTTTTCCGGATTAGGGTGAAACCTAATAAGGGGATCCATAGATCGAGTTAATGCAACCCTAGGGAGTTAATTAGAAAGATATTTTAATTATTCAACCTAGGGTTAGACATTGTTAGTCTGGAGAGGGATAATAATATAACTTAGGGATTTCTACGGATCAAGTCAAATGAATAAATCGTCCTATTCAGAGTCAAATAACAAATGAAGTCTAGGTGGATTTTTCCTTAGGTATTGTCTTGATTCAATCGTTTTTCAAAAAAGTAATTCCCCAATTCTATTTTCTATGATTTCTTAGTTTAGTTAATTAGTTAGTTAAAACAAACCCCATTATTCTTAGGCTAGATAATAAAAAGACAGTCATTACTAGTACTTTTGGTTCCTTTGGGTTCGACAATTCGGTCTTGCTAAAACTATACTATTGTTCGATAGGCACTTGCCTTCATCGTGATAATAGTTAGTTTCAAGAATGATTCATTATAAATATTTAAAACCTGTCACGACTATCATGCATCACCTGTTTTGATGAATTTTTTTGAGTTTTCCAAAGTCCTCGGTTTAGACCCGAACCACCTCCAATGTATGTTTTGGGCCTCGTAAGCCCGTAATAGGGACGATATGCATCTGCATGAATGGTTTTAAATTGGATGAAATTTTATGGCCCGGTTTTGTATAATTGGTTATGTTTAAGTCTGGTAATGCCTCGTACCCTGTCCCACTGTCAGACACCGGTAAGGGGTGTTATAGCTGGAACAGGATATGAGGCATTATGGGACTTACAAAGCACGCAAACATACAATTTTGAGTCATAAATTTGCACCTAAATTAAAACCATTTACATTCAATTATAAAGTCCCTAATATGAGCCTACGAGGCCTGAAACATGCTTTGGAAGTGGTTCGGGACTAAACCAAACACTTAGGAAATTTTTACAAAACTTAGAAAATTTTTGCTATGAACAGGGGTCACACGCCCGTGTGGCTTGGGACAGTCCCATGTGGGCAGGCCGTGTGGTCACACACGCCCGTGTCCTTAACCCGTGTAACTCTTTATTTTTCAATGCATGAACAATTTGATGTCACACGACCAAGTCACACGCCCGTGTGCTAGGCCATGTGGTAAATTATATTTTCATAAATTAGGTACAAACTTCACACGGCCGGGACATATGCCCGTGCTTGAGGCCCACATGGCTGAGACACATGCCCGTGTCTCTGTCCATGTGCTCAATTCTGAGCATTTTGTTTCTCAAAATTAAGGTGCAGGGGACACACGACCATAGCATATGCTATGAGGCAGACTGTGTGTCACACACGGCCTAGACACACGCCCGTGTGTACCCGTGTGGACAAAATAAAGGCTATTTACCAAGCCATTTGTCTCCATCTTTTACACCTACACACACACAAGTTCAATGGCATAATCCATGGCATGTTTAGGCAACCAAAACATCCATAAACAAGGCTAAATCATATCATTCATTACCAACACTTAACATATTTACTATAGCATAACTTACCAAATCAATTCATACCAAACTCACATTCACAAGTATCAACATGAATACTTTCATCATGCATGATTCTACTTAGATTTTCTAGCACACCAAAGGACCCATCTCATCCATTTCACAACAAGTCATTTAACCATAATAAACATAAAGCAACCCGTTAAAAAACACCAAAAACAAGAAGGCATGAACACATATACTTATATAAATGGGCTTACAATGATTTTAGCCAAAATGAGCCAATTACATGGCTAAATACCAAATCACTTTAAACAAATATAAGCCAATACATTTGGCCAAATCAAATGACACATATAACAAAATGACCAAGTCCCATACATGGCATACTCTCAAAATGTTTTAAAATCATCGGTACCCAAAGAACAGTTTGATAGTGTGATGCGACTTTCGACGATCTCCAATCTCGAGCTAGTTTAGTGACACTGTAAAACGTTGAAAATAAAACGGAGCAAGCTATATAGCTTAGTAAGCTTGTATGAAAAAATAAGTAACCTTACCATACATTACTCATGCAAGTAATATAACATAAGTTAACATAATTTATCATAATCTCATGATCATAATTCACTTCCATCACAACTTACCTTGAAATAGTCATTTCTCGAATTAATAATTATAAGCTTCGAGTACATGCCTGTACCGTCTCATAATGAATTTATGCTTATTCCCATATTTGACATACACGTGAACCACTCAGAATAATAATGTCTAATACTTGGGAATCTTGCACACTAAGTGCCACATATGTAGCCAATGCTACCTCAATCTCATATCGCATAATTGCTCGCTCTCGAGCTAATCAATAGGCCTGCTTACACAAGCTGTCAGTCAAGACGTAGCTACTCGATGTTGCTCACACAAGTAACATATGTCGGTATACTCAGCCACCAGTAGGACATACGAGAGTAGCACCCAGATCACATAATCACATAACACATGGTAACCCTAGTGACATGTCAGTTGTATCCTAATCTATTCCTAAGGTTCAAACGAGATTTCTTGCTTATCGAACCGTCGTCGAACTCGTCCGTAGAAACTCGTCCACACAATCAATCATATAGTTCATGCAATATTATAGCATTTAAATACAATTATATTAAAGCTTATTTAATATATGAACTTACCTCGGTTAAAAAAATGACTATTAGTTTGATTTAGTCCACAACCTTGTATTTTCCCCGGTCTAAACTCGAACTTCATTTTTCTTGATCTATAATATCACATTTAACTTATTTAATCATCACATTATTCAATTCAGCCAAAAAACACACTATGGCAAAAATTACATTCTTGCCCTTAAACTTTTAACATTTTACATTTTAGTCCTTAGGCTCATAAAATGAATTTCTTTCAATTTCCTTACAACCCAAGCCTAGCCAAACCTTTTTCATGCTTATGACAACCCACATTGTTCATTTATTCATATTTTTCTGCCCATTTTATAGAGTTTTACGAATAAGTCCCTATTTATCGTTTTTACCAAAAATCACTTTACAAATGTCGTTTAACAAACAACAAACATGCATTTTCTACCATCAAACATCAAAATACATACATGTTCAACATGGGTAAAATTTTGAACTTCACCTTTCTTTCAAATTAGTCATTGAAATAGCTAAATCAAGTTACAATTATCTCAAAAATATAAAAATCGTTAAAAACAGGACAAGAATGGACTTACAATTGAGCTTGGAAGTTGACCAAACCCAAGATAAGGCTTATCCTTGTAAAATTTAGCTAGGGGGACTAAATTGAAGAAGATGAACACTTTTATTTGTTAATTTTGTCTTTATTTACCAAATGACTAAAATGCCCTTAATGAAAAACTTCAAAATTTTACCTGACCATGTCCATTTTTGTCGACACTAAAATCTAATGGTCTAATTACCATTTAAGGCCCTCTAACTTAAGAATTCATAGCAATTTGGAACCTTTAATATAGAGAACTCAAGTTTTGCACCTATTGCAATTTAGTCCGACCACTCAAACGATAAAATTTCTTAATTAAACTTTCACAAAATTATTCAATCACACTGTAGACCTTAAAATAATAACAAAATAAATATTTCTACTTCAAATTTGTGGTCCCGAAACCACTGTTTCGATTTGACCCAAAAATGGGCTGTTACAGGAAAGCAAATTAGTAGCTTATGCATACCGACAGTTGAAACTGCATGAAATGTAACATCTTGAATTAGGGTCTAGTCAGAACAGTGATTTTGAGACCACAAATCTGAAATAGAAATAATTATTTTATGATTATTAGATGATCCATGATATGATTGCATGCTTGTGTGAAATTTTCATGAAGAAATTCTATGTCTAAAGTGTCCAATTTGACTTTAGGGACAAAATTGAATAAGTTGTAAAACTTGTGTTCTAGAAGCTTCAAGCATGAAATTACATTAGATTATTAATTAGAGGTCCTTAAATAACAATTTGACCAAGTTCTAAAATTTTGGACAAAAATAGGCATGAATACGAAAAATTTGAAAGAAAGGACTTAAGGGCATTTTGGTCATTTGGTAAATAAAAGAATAAAAAGGGAAAAATCAAGAAAAAATGATGTCCATCTTCTCTAAGGGTGCTGAAATTTAGGGATTCTCCATAGTTAGGGTTTTCAACATTTTCAAGCTTGATTGTAAGTGCTCCCAAGTCCCCTTTTAATGTTCTTTATATTTTTGAAGTTGTCATCAACCAATCTAGCCATTTCTACCATTATTTTGAGCTGGGGTTCATGTATGAAATTTGACCCATGTGTGACATGGTTGTGTTTTGATGTTTAATGGAAGAATATGAATGTTTGATGTGTGATAAACATCTTTTGCTAAGTGACTTTTAGTGGAAACGCCTAAAAAGGACTTGTTTGTAAAATGTGTAAAAATGAGTAGTAGAAATGTGAAATAAAAGAAAATTTGGGCTGATATGAGTTAGAATATGAATCGGATAGGCTTGGGTAACCTAGAAATTGCATGCATTTCATTTTACGAACCTAGGGACTAAAGTGTAAACAAGTGAAAAGTTAAGGGTAAAAAGATAATTTTACCAAAGTATGTGTTATAGGTCGATATGAACAATGTGTGTATTGAACAAGTTAAATTTGGCATTATAGATCAAGAAAAGCGTGATTTGGGTCTCGATCGGGGGAAAAAGAAAGTTTATGAGGATTTGGCTCGTTTCTATCATTTTGTACCGAGGTAAATTCAGTTGCAAATAATGTAACATGTACCATACTTTAAATGCTTTAATATTGCATGTATGGTAAGTTCCTATGAGATGTTATGTCATATATCTATTGCTTTGATATCAAATGAATTTTAATGCTTTACTATTATTATGAGTATGCTTGATTATTCCATGAGTATGTGATTGGTGCTATGCATATTGAAATCAACATTACAAGAAAGTTCTACAGAAATGTGGTATCTAAGAATCTCGTTTGAACCTTAGGAATAGTTAGGATACAAGTGATATGTCACTAGGAACTATGTGATCTGAACTCATTGAGTTGTGATCTGAGTTCATGATATATGTGGCATATGAACTCATTGAGTTATGGTCTGAGTTCATGATGTATGTGACACATGTTTTGGCATCCGAGCACTGGTCTTGTATATTCTACCGGTGGTCGGGTAGTCTGACATATGTTCCAGATACCCGATAGCCTATGTTAGCAGACCCATGAGTAGCTCGAAAGCGAGCAACATGTGATATGTGTTATGAGGTAGCATTGGCTACATATGAGGCACCTAGGTGCGAGATTCTGATGTACCCGATAGTATTCCGAGTGTTCAACGGGTAGTTCTAAATGAAGTTTAATGAGTAATCTTAATGAATACATCAAAAGACGAGAAAGGAAGTTATTATGTGCAAGTGGCACAGGTATGTACATCGAACTCATGAGAGTGACATGAGATATGATAATCTTGTGGTAAGAATATATATATGCAGAATGAGGTTAAGAGATTTGATAAAATGCAAGACTATGTTCATTATCTTAAATATATGATTAATACTTATTTAAGTTGTATTTTATTTGCATTTGAACTTACGGAGTTTTAAAGGTTACCCCCTTTCCTTTCCTTTTCTTTTAGCGTCACCAAGCTAGCTCGAGGATCGGAAGACGTTGAAGACTTGATCACACTATCAACTGAATATTTGGGTATAACTAGTCTTATTATTTTGAGTATGACATGTATAGAGAATTTGGTCTTTTGTTATGTGTCATATTGATTAGCCAAATGAGTTGGCTCATGAAAGTATTATGATTATTTTGTATATGGCCATGAGAGGTGGCTCATATTGATTATTTGGGTTGTAACCCTAATTATTGGTGCATGCATGTAAATTTTCTTATACTTTAATGTGGTTATGGTTACTTATGGATAATGAGTGTGATGGATGGCATGTATGTTTGGTGTATGAAATATGTTTAATGTTTAAGATGATAAATGTGATGCAAGTGACTGACTTGAACGTAGATTAGTAAAAATAATAGAAAAATATGAAAATTGGTGTGTAATACCATATGAAAGCATGATAGTTTGAATAAGTGATATGTTGGTATTACCAAGTCATAATTTAACAATGAATGTGAATGCTTGAGTAGCCAAATGTGCCATGTTGCATGCCATGAAGTGGGTATAAGTATGTGAGTGTTTAAGGGTGGTAATTGGCTTGGAAAATGGCCTAGAAATTGTCCACACAGTTAGACACACGGACATGTGTCGAGGCCATGTGTGACACACGGTCTGCCCCATGGTTGTGTGATCCAGCCGTGTGTCCCCTGTAGCCTAATTATGCAAAACAAAATGCCTAGTAGTAAACACACAGGTAGAGATGCGGCCGTGTGCCTCAACTGTGTAAAAGACACGGCCTTTGGACATGGGTGTATGCCCGGGTCGTGTGAAATCTGCACTTAATTCTTGGTATTTAATTCGCCATGCGACCTAAGCACACGAGTGTGTGACTTGGCCATGTGACCTTATTTGGTTGATGATGTCATAGTCAGAGAGTTACACGGGCTAAGGACACGGGCGTGTCCCAAGCCACACGGTCGTGTGTGCCCACACGGCCAACCCACACGAGTGTGTGACTCTCCAAAGTAGGAAATTTTTCTAAAGTTTTCTAAACTTTTCAGTTTAGTCTCGAACCACTTCCAACGTATCTTTTTGGGCCTCGTGGGCCCGTATAATGGACGATATGCATCTGATTGGATAAATTTGATTTGGTCCAAATTTTATAGCCCGGGTTTGTATGAATGTCTATGTGTAAGTCCGGTAATGCCTCGAACCCTACCCCCACGTTGGATACGGGTAAGGGGTGTTACATTTAGTGGTATCAGAGCTATGGTTTAATCATTTCTCAGAGTACGTAGCATGTGTTTGAGTCTAGCTATACGTGCCATACATAATTGTGATAGTGTGACGACTCTTGATGATTTTAAACTGTGTTTTTCATATAGTAATGGATCCCGACAGAGTAGTGGCAGATGATGTTGAAAGTAACGCGCCTGATCTTGCTAAAGGAGTAGTGCCATCTAATAGTAGACCCAGAACTGTTACTAGAAGAGGAGACAGAGAAGCCTTTCTCCGTATGATGGATGCCTAGTACACGGAGTTCGTCTGAATGAACCCGAACGCTTTACCTTCTCCACCCCCTCCAAATCCCCAACCAGTACCCCAAATGCCCTAAGGTATTGAATTTATGAGATTTCATAGAACACTCGTCGATAAAATTTGGAGGCAAAGAGCCAAAGAATTTAGGGCCAATGCTAATGATGACCCCGAAAAAGTTTAATTTTGACTTGAGAATTCCATTCGGGTATTCGATGAGCTATCATGCACACCCGAAGAGTGTTTGAAGTGTGCTATTTTCTTGTTGAGAGATGCAACATACCATTGGTGGAAGACGCTAGTTTCAGTAGTTCCGAAGGAAAGGGCCACATGAGAATTCTTTCAAGAGGAGTTCCCAAAGAAATACATCAGTGAGAGGAGTTCCAAAAGAAATACATCAGTGAGCGATTCATTGATCAAAAGCATAAGGAATTTCTTAATTTGAAGCAAGGCCGCATGTTAGTTACTGAGTACGAAAGAGAGTTTGTTCGGCTTAATAAGTATGCTAGAGAGTGTGTATCCTTCGAGGCTGAAATGTGCAGAAGGTTTGAAGTTGGACTTAATGAGGAAATTAGAGTGTTAGTGGGTATTCTTGAGCTGAAGGAATTTGTTGTGCTTGTTGATAGAGCTTTTTAAGCTAAGGAACTGACTGAGGAAAAGAGAAAAGTCGAGGCTGAGGCAAGAGATATGAGGAAGAGGCCAATAACCAAGTCACTTCCATCCCAGTCTAAGAAATCTAGAGATTTGTATTCCCGTTCTTATGTTTTAGCTGGGCATTCATACAAAAATCGTAAGAAGAAAATTCGGGTTTTAAATCTCAGGCTACATCTAAGGCTAGTGTGGGAAATGATAAAGCTTCTAGACCCGAGTGCCAACAATGTGGTAGAGGCCATTTCGGTAAGTGTAGGGTGAGAGATAGATCTTGTTTCTGATGTTGTTTTCAAGACCATTATATCAAGGACTGTCCTGAGATGGTCAAGAAAGAAAAATTTTAGAATACAAGGCCGGTATGTAACACCCCTTACCCGTATCCGAGGCCGGGCTAAGGTACGAGGCGTTACCAGACAAACATACAAACATTAAACTAAAATACGAGCCATAAAATTTTATTCATATTTCAAAGCGTTCATTCTCTTACACATAGTCCCTTATTTGAGTCTACGGAGCCCAAAACATACTTTAGAAAGGGTTTGGGACTAAACCGAGAACTTACGAAAATCTTGGAAATTTCATGCTTTAAGGCTCCACACGCCCGTGTCCCAAAGTCGTGTTCCATACACGGCTGAGACACATGGTCGTGTCTCTGCCTGTGTGGAATATACCTAGGCTATTTTCCAAGCTTTGGTCAACCTTGATCTCTTACACACTTATACAAAATCAAAAGCATATAACATGGTATTCATTTAATGATTAAACATCCTCAATTAAACCACAAACATAGCATTTGTATGTCATCATACATGTGTCTCTCATACTCATTTTACCTTGTTTATTATAGTACCACTTATACATTTATACCAAGATTATCATCTTACCAAATATCTTCAGCTTAATCATCAAGCATTCATATTTAAAGCTAGACCATATCTTTATAAAATACCACGATTCAGATGCGCATAATAACATGTTTGCCTGAAACATTTCAATTCAATTCCGTACCCAACAAGCATTACATTGAGACTAGTCATATATATATATACATGTCATGATACATAACATTCTCTTTTTGTTTTCTTATAAACACATATCATTTATTTCATTATATCAATATTTCATATACCATAGTTTCCATGTATTCCACATATATTTATTTTCCTCCTCCTCCTCTCCATTCCACATCCTTAATGTATATAGCATTCTTGTAAGTACGATTTCACAATTTACTAATAAATGTTCACATCAAACTGTCCACACGAGTCATAGTCACTTAATTATTTATAATTCGAGCTACAAAGCTCCAAATTAAGATCCGTAAATTTCCCCTGAAACTAGACTCACATATCTTTCCACCATAAAATTTTAATAATTTTTGGTTTAGCCAATTAGTACAGTTTATTCATTAAAATTTCCCCTGTTTCACTTTTTGACAGTTCTGACCTCTCTTCACTAAAAAATAATTATCTCACAGTACAGAACTGAGATAATGTTCTTGTTAATTTATCTTGAAAATAGACTCATTATGGATTTTAAAAATATAATTTTGAGACTCTAATTATTTTTCTCCAACTTTTTGTGATTTTCCAAAGTCAGAACAGGGGATCACGTAATCATTCTGAATCAGTATCACAAAAACATAAATATCTCAAAATATAGAACTCCTTTGCTTTGTATGTTTCTTTTATATGAAAATAGACTCATTAATATTTAATTTGATATCCCATTTAGTCTCTGATTAAATTTATACTATTTTTGGTGATTTTTCAAAATCACTTCACTGCTACTGTCCAAAACAGTTTTATTGCTAATTCACTCTTTCACACTTTCTTTGTATTAACCTCATTTTAACATACATATCACAAATCATTTTCACCACATTTCATACATCACAAGTATAGGCCCATGATCACAAGGTCAACATAAAATCATCCTCATGTATAACTTACTTGTTTATAACCTTACCACATCCTGGTCACTTAATGAACACATCATTCACATAACCAAGTTCCTGCACTTATTTATCACAAAACTCACAAAGCAATACATAGAGAGTCTCCCGTTGAACACTTCGGATCAATCCTCGATACTTGGTGGTTTCAGCACATAGCTCCACCCATCATATAGTTCGGCTCTCTTGTACGCATGGTGAACACTTAGTACCACCCATGTGACCTAGCCGGTTTATCTCGTAGCTCTCTTGTCTACATGGTGTCCTTCACTTGGAACCACGCATGCGACCTAGCTACATATATCCCATAGCTCTCTTGTCTACATGGTGTACACATAGTATCACCCATGCGACCTAGCTACATCATAATGTCTTGTAGCTCTCTTGTACACATGATGTGCACTCAGCACTATACATGTGACCTAGCTACATACCATCTGTATCATCCAATCTTTCTGAAGGTTCAACCGGGATTTCTCTCTCTTTCCCAACAATTTCACCAATCAAGTAATTATCCACAAACATATTTCCAATATTTTTATAAAATATCATAATACAAGTAATAGTGATGTATTACTTACATATAAACTTACATCTCATTTAATATCAACGCAATAACATTAAATTACACATTGTCTTATTAAAAATCATATGAACTTACAATTTCCCATAATATCCATAATCATAGAAATCACATTTATGTATGATAATTCAATGCACTTCATGTACCATAGACATATTTTTAAATCAATTCATAAACTTGGCACCATAATCATTTAATTTAACATAATTCAATTAATTCACTAAATTTAACTTTCAAATATAAATTACAACATTATTGTTGTATTATTATCATACCAACTTACATACTTTCAACACCTCGGAGATCATAGTAAATATATCAATTTTACATTGAAACATGCATAAATTAATGCTTATTATACATATGAACTTACTTTGATATTAAAACGGCCATTTTACCAACTTTCTCAATTTTCAATTTTTCTCTCATTCTAGGTTCAAATCTCGTTTTCCAGGATCTAAAACATCATATTTTACTTATTTAATTAATGTAATATTCAAAACAGTCCTTAACTCAAACTTTGGAAAAATTATAATTTTGCCCCTAAACTTTTGCATATTTACACTTTTTCCCCTAGGCTCGGGAATTAAACTTCATCCCTTATTCTTATGTTTTATGACATGATGATCACTTTTCCCTTCTATGGCAACATCAAATTCTCACTCTAACATATACTTATGACTATTAGGTATTTTTACCGATTAAGCCTTTTGCTCGTTTTCACTTAAAATCGAGTAGCACAAGTTGTCTAACATAACTTAAAACCTCATATTGTATCATAAAACACCAGAATACACAAATTTTACCTATGGGTATTTTTCCAAATATGAACCCTAGGTTGAATTATTGCTAGCATAAGCTAAATCAAGTTACCGGGACTCTAAAAACGTAAAAAAACTTGAAAAACGGGGTTAGAACGGACTTACAATTGAGCTTGGGAAGCTTGAAAACCTTAGCCATGGAGTCTCCCTTGGTATACACGTCCATGGTGAAGAAGATGAGCAAAATTGGCTTTTAATTTTGTATTTTAATTCATTTTACCCCTAAATGACCAAAATACCCTTACTACTAAACTTTCCAAAAATTCCATCCATGTCCAATTTTTGTCCATAACTTAGAAATTCGTCAAATTTCTATTTAAGACCTCCTAATTAATATTTCAAATCAATTTCATACTAGAAAATTCTAGAATGCAAGTTTTGCAACTTATTCAATTTAGTCCCTAACTTCGAATTAAGCACTTTATGCATGGAATTTCTTCACGAAATTTTCACACAATCATGCAATCATATCATATACCTAAAAATAATCATAAAATAATTATTTATATCTCAGATTTTGTGGTCCCGAAGCCTCTGTTCCAACTAGACCCAATTTTGGGCTATTACACGGTAGTACAGCCACAAAGGGGAGACCCTCGAGAAAAGTCAGTAATGGGGCTAGTAGTAAAAATGTAACAGGGGATACAACAGTGAGATCTAAAGCTAGAGCCTATGCCATACATGCGCGTGAGGACGCATCTTCTCCCGACGTGATTACGGGTACTTTTCCTCTCTATGACACTTCTGTTATTACCTTGATTGACCCTGGTTCTACTCATTCATATGTGTGCATGAAATTGGTATCTAGTATGAATATGCCTATTGAGCCTATAGAATTTATGATTAAAGTGTCAAACCCGTTAGGCAAGCATGCTTTAGTTGATAAGGTATGTAAGAAATGTCCTTTAATGATTAGAGATCATTGTTTTCCGGCTGACTTGATGTTATTACAGTTCGATGAATTTGATGTTATATTGGGCATGAATTGGTTGAGATTCCATGATGCTATAGTAAATTGTAGACAAAAAGTTATTGAATTGAAATGTGAAAATGGTGAAATTCTCTGAGTTGGATCAGATGAGTCAGATAGGTTGCCAATTGTGATTTCTTCGATGTCTACTCAAAAATGTATTAGAAAAGGATGTGAAGCTTATTGGGCTTATGTGTTGAATACAAGAGAGTCTGAGTTGAAGATTGAATCAGTGCCTGTTGTATGTGAGTATCCGGATGTGTTCCCGAAAGAGCTGCCTGGATTACCTCATATTAGGGAAGTTGAGTTTGGTATTGAGTTAGTCCCTGGAATATCACCTATATCAGTTGCTCCTTATAGAATGGCCCCGACTGAATTGAAAAAACTAAAGTCATAGTTGCAAGAATTGACCGACAAGGGTTTTGTGAGATTGAGCTTTTAGTCGTGGGGTGATCCGGTGCTATTTGTGAAAGAGGAAGATGGATCTATGAGGTTATTTATAGATTATCGACAGCTCAATAAGGTAATGATTAAAAATAAGTATCCTTTGCCCAGGATTGATGACTTGTTTGATCAGTTGAAAGGAGTGACATGGTTTTCTAAAATAGACTTGAGGTCCGGTTACTATCAGTTGAGAGTGACAGACTCGGATGTATCGAAAACTACTTTCTGGACGAGGTATGGTCACTATGAATTTCTTGTCATGCCTTTTGGGTTAACGAATGTTGCTGCCGTATTTATGGACTTGATGAATCATATTTCCCAACCGTACTTGGATAAATTTGTTGTTGTTTTTATTGATGACATATTAATTTATTCTTGTGATGAATCCGAGCATGCCGAACACTTGAGAATTGTTTTGCAAACCTTTATAGACAAGAAATTGTATGCTAAGTTTAGTAAAAGTGAGTTTTGGCATTGAGAAGTTGGATTTTTGGGCCACATTGTTTCAGATGATGGTATTAGAGTTGATCCGAGTAAGATCTCGGCTATTGCTGATGGAAATCGCCGAAGAATGTAACTGAGGTTAGATGCTTTCTAGGATTGGCTGGTTATTATAGACGGTTTGTTAATGGATTCTCCATGATTGCTACTCCTATGACGAGGTTGTTACAAAAAGATGTCAAGTTCGAATGGATAGAAAAGTGCCAACAGAGTTTTGAGAAATTAAAGGCATTATTGACTGAGGCTCCGGTTTTGCTATAACCCAAGTCAAGTAAAGAATTTGTGATTTATAGTGATGCTTCCTTAAATGGTTTGGGATGTATACTTATGCAAGAGGTTAAAGTCGTAGCTTATGCTTCGAGACAGTTGAAGCCTCACGGGAAGAACTACCCGATACATGACTTAGAGTTGGCCACCATAGTGTTTGCTTTGAAGATTTGGTGACATAATTTATTTGGTGAAAAATGCCATGTCTTTACCGACCACAAAAGTCTTAAGTACTTGATGACTCAAAAGGATTTGAACTTGCGGCAACGAAAATGGTTGGAACTGTTAAAAGATTATGAACTTGTGATTGATTACCATCCGGGTGAGGCGAATGTGGTCGAGGACACTTTGAGTAGGAAGTCGTTGTTTGCCTTAAGGGCTATGAATACACGGCTGACTTGGTCCGATGATGGTTCAATTTTAGCCGAGTTGAGAGCTAGACTGAATTTTCTCCAATAGATTTGTGATGCTCAGAAAGTTGATAAAGAGTTGCAAGCTAAGAGAATCCAGTGTGAGTCCAACAGTGAACTGGATTTTCTGAGTGACTCCGATGGTTGTTTGAGATTCCGTGGTAGGATTTGTGTTCCGAAGAACACTGAATTGATTCAAAATATTTTATATGAGGCACACAACGGTTGTTTGTCAGTTCACCCGGGGAGTACAAAAATGTATAATGACTTGAAGAAAATGTATTGGTAGAATGGTATGAAAAGAGATATCTGAGAGTTTGTATCGTAATGCTTAGTTTGTCAACAAGTAAAGGCTCAACACCAAGTATCTTCAGGTTTACTTTAGCCCATCATGGTTTCCGAGTGGAAATGGGATAGGATTACTATGGATGTTGTGACAGGTTTGCCTTCAACTCCGAGAAAGAGAGATGCCATATGGGTTATTGTCGATAGACTGACTAAATCGACCCATTTTATTCCAGTGCATACAAATTACTCACTTGATAAGTTAGCTGAATTGTACATTGGTGAAATTGTTAGACTTAATGGAATACCTATATCGATTGTATCAGATAGAGATTTGAGGTTCACTTCACGGTTTTGGAAAAAGTTACAAGAAGCTTTGGGTACAAAGCTGAATTTTAGCACTACTTTTCATCCATAGACTGATGGTCAATCTGAGCGAGTAATTCAGATCTTGGAAGACATGCTTCGATGTTGTGTATTGGAATTCCAAGGTAGTTGGGAAAAGTACTTACCGTTGGTGGAGTTTCCCTACAACAGTTATCAGTCGAGTTTGAAAATGGTACCTTATGAGGCATTGCAAGGACGTAAGTGTCGAACACCTTTATATTGGACCGAGCTCAGAGAAAATCAAATTCACGGAGTTGATCTAGTCAAAGAAACTGAAGTCAAAGTAAAGGTAATTCGTGACTGTCTAAAAGCCGCTTCGGGTAGACAAAAATCTTACGCAGATTTGAAACAGAAAGAAACTGAGTATCAAGTCGGTGATAAGGTATTTTTGAAAGTATCTCTATGGAAAAAGGTCTTGAGATTTGGCAAGAAGGGCAAGTTGAGTCCTCGTTTTATAGGGCCGCATGAGATTACCGAGAGAAAGGGCCGGTTGCCTATCGGTTGGTTTTACCATTAGGTTTGAAAAAGATTCATGATGTATTTCATTTGTCTATGTTACGCCGATATAGATCAGATCCTTCACATGTGATTTCACCAACAGGAGTTGAGATTCGACTGGATATGACTTATGGTGAGGATCCGGTTAAGATTTTGGCACGAGAAATTAAACAATTGAGAAACAAAAACATTGCCTTGGTGAAAGTGTTATGGCAAAGACATGGCGCTGAAGAGGCTATATGAGAGCCTGAGGAGGTCATGAAGAAACAATACCCAAACATTTTTACCGGTAAGATTTTCGGGGACGAAAATCCTAAAGGGGGAGAGTTGTAACATCCCGAATTAGGGTCTAGTCAAAATAATGGTTTCGAGACCACAAATCCAAAATATAAATAATTATTTTATGATTATTTAATGATCCATGATATGATTGCATGTTTGTGTGAAATTTTCGTGAAGAAATTCTATGCCTAAAGTGTCCAATTTGACTTTAGGGACAAAATTGAATAAGTTGTAAAACTTGTGTTCTAGAAGTTTTGAGTATGAAATTACATTAGATTATTAATTAGAGGTCCTTAAATATCAATTTTACCAAGTTCTAAAATTTTGGGCAAAAATGGGGATGAATAGGAAAAATTTGAAAGAAAGGCCTTGAGGGCATTTTGGTCATTTGGTAAATAAAAGAATAAAAAGGGAAAAATCAAGAAAAAATGATGTCCATTTTATCTAAGGGTGCCGAAATTTGGGGAGTCTCCATAGCTAGGGTTTTCAACATTTTCAAGCTTGATTGTAAGTGCTTCTAAGTCCCGTTTTTAATGTTTTTTTACATTTTTGAAGTTTTCATCAACCAATCTAGCCATTTCTACCATTATTTTGAGCTAAGGCTAATGTATGAAATTTGACCCATGTGTGACATGGTTGTGTTTTGATGTTTAATGAAGGAATATGAATGTTTGATGTGTGATAAACATCTTATGCTAAGTGATTTATAGCGGAAACGCCTAAAATGGACCTGTTTGTAAAAAGGTGTAAAAATGAGTAGTAGAAATGTGAAATAAAGGAAAATGTGGGCTGATATGAGTTAGAATATGAATCAGCTAGGCTTGGGTAACCCAAAAATTGCATGCATTTCATTTTACGAACCTAGGGACTAAAGTGTAAATAAGTGAAAAGTTAGGGTAAAAAGGTAATTTTACCAAAGTATGTGTTATGGGTCGATATGAACAATGTGTGTATTGAACAAGTTAAATTTGGCATTATAAATCAAGAAAAACGTGATTCGGGTCTCGATCGGGGGAAAAACAAAGTTTACGAGGATTCGACTTGTTTCTATCATTTTGTTCCGAGGTAAGTTCATTTGCAAATAATGAAAGATGTACCATGCTTTAAATGCTTTAATATTGCATGTATGGTAAGTTCATATGAGATGTTATGTCATATATCTATTGCTTTGATATCAAATGAATTTTAATGCTTTACTATTATTATGAGTATGCTTGATTATTCAATGAGTATGTGATTGGTGCTATGGATATTGAAATCGACATTACGAGCAAGTTCTACAGAAATGTGGTATCGAAGAATCTCGTTTGAACCTTAGGAATAGTTAGGATACAAGTGATATGTCACTAGGAACTATGTGATCTGAACTCATTGAGTTGTGATCTGAGTTCATGATATATGTGGCATATGAACTCATTGAGTTATGGTCTGAGTTCATGATGTATGTGACACATGTTTTGGCATCCGAGCACTGGTCTTGTATATTCTACCGGTGGTCGGGTAGTCTGACATATGTTCCAGATACCTGATAGCCTATGTTAGCAGACCCATGAGTAGCTCGAAAGCGAGCAACATGTGATATGTGTTATGAGGTAGCATTGGCTACATATGAGGCACTTAGGTGCGAGATTCCGATGTATCCGATAGTATTCTGAGTGTTCAATCGGTAGTTCTAAAGGAAGTTCAATGAGTAATCTTGATGAATACCTCAAAGATGAGAAAATAAGTTATTATATGCAAGTGTCATAGGTATGTACATCGAACTCATGAGAATGACATGAGATATGATGAGCTTGTGGTAAGAATATATATATTTATATATATATATGCAGAGTGAGGTTAAGAGATTTTGATAAAATGCAAGATTATGTTCATTATCTTAAATGTATGATTAATACTTATTTAAGTTGTATTTTATTTGCATGTGAACTTACTGAGCTTTGAAGCTTACCCGATTTCCTTTCCTTTTCTTTTAGCATTGCCAAGCTAGCTCGGGGATTGAAAGACGTCGGAGACTCGATCACACTATCAATTGAATATTTGGGTATAACTAGTTTTATCATTTTGAGTATGGCATGTATAAGGAATTGGGCTTTTGTTATGTTTCATATAAATTAGCCAAATGAGTTGGCTCATGAAAGTATTATGATTATTTTGTATATGGCCATGAGAGGTGGCTTATATTGATTATTTGGGTTGTAACCCTAATTATTGGTGCATGCATGCAAATGTGCTTATGCTTTAATATGGTCATGGTTACTTATGGATAATGAGTGTAATGGATGGCAGGTATGTTTGGTGTATGAAATATGTTAATGTGTAAGAAAATTAATGTGATGCAAGTGAGTAACTTGAACGGAGATTAGTGAAAATGATAGACAAATATGAAAATTGGTGTGGAATGCCATATGAAAGCATGATAATTTGAATAAGTGATATGTTGGTATTACCAAGTCATAATTTAACCATGAATGTGAATGCTTGAGTAGCCAAGTGTGCCATGTTGCATGCCATGAAGTGAGAATAAGTATGTGAGTGTTTAAGGGTGGCAATTGGCTTGGAAAATAGCCTAGAAATTGTCTACACGGTTAGACACACGGGCATGTGTCGAGGCCGTGTGTGACACACGGTTTGCCCCATGGGCGTGTGATCCAGCCGTGTGTCCCTTGCACCCTAATTATGAAAAATAGATGCCCAACATTAAACACACGAGTAGAGACACGCCCGTGTGTCTCAGCCGTGAAGGACACGACCTTAGGATATGGGCGTGTGCCTGGGCCGTGTGAAGTCTGCACTTAATTTTTGGAATTTAATTCACCAGAGAGGAAGTGTCAGTGGAGGTTGTAGTGTTGCAAAGGACTCTATTTCCAAATCAGAGGCTTGAGCCCCGATAAGAACTGATGCTATACGCGCTAGAGAGGAAGCCTCAGCTCATGATGTCATTACGGGTACATTTTCTCTTTATGATATTCCTATTTTTTCTTTGATTGACCCGGGGTCAACCTATTCGTATGTTTGCATGATATTGGTGTCTAGTAAAGAATTACCTATAGAATTTACAGAATACGTAATTAAGGTGTCGAATCTGTTAGGCAAACATGTACTAGTTGACAAAGTATGCAAGAAATGCCCTTTAATGATTAAATGCCATTGTTTTCCGGCCGATCTAATGTTGTTTCCATTTGATGAGTTCGATGTTATTTTGGGTATGGATTGGTTGACACTACATTAAGCTATAGTAAATTGTAGACAAAAGGTCATTGACTTGAGGTGTGAAAATAGCGAAACTCTTTGGGTTGAACCAGATGAGTTATACGTGCCTTCTGTTGTGATTTCCTCTATGTCGACTCAAAAATGCTTGAGAAAGGGATGTGAAGCCTACCTGGCTTTTGTGTTGAATACTAAGAAATCTGAATTGAAAGTTGAATCAGTGCGAGTACTGTGCGAATACCCATATGTCTTTCTGGAGGAGTTACCAGGATTACCTCCTGTTAGAGAAGTCGAATTTAGCATTGACCTGGTGTCGGGAACAGCACCTATTTCGATTGCTCCGTATCGGATGGCTCTGATAGAATTAAGAGAGTTAAAATCTCAGTTACATGAATTGACGGATAAAGGTTTTGCAAGACCTAGTTTCTCTCCTTGGGGTGCATCGGTACTATTTTCTGGAAAAGAAGGATGGTTCTATGAGACTATGCATTGATTATTGTCAGCTCAACAAGGTGACAATCAAGAACAAATGTAACACCCCTAACTCGTATCCGTCCCTGAACTAGTGTTAAAGGCGTTACCGGAAAAATCAAAAAATTTCACAAATAACTCACAAACATCATTCACACATAATCATAAATCATTATAGAGTCCCTTACATAGGTCAACAAGACCTTAAACATGCTTTAGAAAGAGGTCGGGACTAAACGAGTTCATACAAAAAATTTTGAAACTTAAACAATTTTTGAAGTTGTACAGGTCACACAACCGAGTGCATAGGCCGTGAGCCTCACATGGCTTTAGACACGCCCGTGTGTCTAGGACATGTCAAAAACAGGGCATACATACTAACTTGTCCACACGGCCAGAAGACACGCCCGTGTGTCAGGCCGTGTGAAAATTAGGGAGGCTACTAACTTGGGTCACACGACCAGTCACACGACTGTGTGTCTAGCTCGTGCTCGAAACTGACTTGGCCACATGGCTTAGCACACGTCTGTGTGTGCGACCGTGTGGTCTGCTCAGGCTCATTTCAAAATGGCCCTCGACCAACATGGCTGGGACACGCGCCCGTGTCTCTGCCCGTGTGGGCAAAAAGAGGCCATTTACAAGGCTAAAATGCCACCCATTAAGGTCCTCCCTAGAATAAATAATTAAACATCAATTGCATACCAAATGCTCAACTATTTCACAACCAATACATACACTAATCATGTCATATCATTATCAACCAATCTCATGTTCATAACACATACCAATTCATGTCATTCCATAAGCTAAAACATACCAAAACATATGGTTTATAACCTTGATGCATTCCATTCATTCTCATACCAAATCCTTACCCAATTCTAAAATATGCACATACCAAAACTTACCAAATTGATTATTTCTTTTGGCCAACCAAATGCACATCATAATGGCACATTTGCATCACATATCATAATGCACATCACATATCATATAAAACTTAAGTTCAAACACAAACTAGACATATCACATGGCATGATATATACATTACAAAACATATCCAAATACTTCTAGCCTATACATGCCATACTTTTATATTCACAATGTCAAAAGGTACCAAAATAAGGTTTGATAGTGTGGTGATGATCCTCGAGCTTCCGGTAGCTTTGATATCTATAAAACAGTTGAAAAAAACACAAAGTAAGATTTCGAAAGCTTAGTAAGCCATATACAAATAAACTTAACATTCAAAACATGAAAGCATCATCAAATTATATATACTCCATGGCCAAATACTATCTCAAATCACATAGTTCATATACATTTAACATATTTCCAATTCATTTACACATATAGCATATTTTCTCATACTAATTACATATATCATCACTTGTACATATACTTACCTTTTATTCTCAAACATAGTATACATTTCAAGCGTACCTGAATTGAATACACATCACATATAATCATTTGTTTCTCGGAATGCCCGCTGAACCATCCAGAATCATAAGGATACGTGGATAGCTCGGAAATCTCGTACAATGCCAACGTCCTAGACGTGGTGTTACATGTAATCAAATATCGATACCACTGTCCCAGGCAGGGTCTTACATGAAATCAAATACAATGCCAATGTCCCAGAAGTGGTCTTACACGTAAATCATAAGTCGATACCAACGTCCCAGACGTGGTCTTACACGATAACACATATCGGATCCTATGTCATGACATATGTACCTTAACTATTCCTATGGTTCGTACGGGGCTTTTCAGACGTCGAAACTTTGTCAATACTTTCTCGAATATCTCATGCTCAACTCATATAACCATTCATCAATGTTCAATATCATATTTACAGTAATAAGTCAATTAAAAACACTTTTATTTGTATATCGACTTACCTCGTACGAAAATGAACGGAAACAAGCGACTATTTAACGACTTTCGTTTTCTCCCGATCTAATTCCGTTTTCTTTTGTTCTTGATCTAAACACATTCAAATTTAACCCTATTATTCACCAAATCATTCAAATTAATCCACAAACACACATTTAGAGAATTTTACAAATTAGCCCTCATATTTTCATATTTTGACAATTTAGTCCCTAATCACAAAAATCACAAAATACACAAAATTTGCATATACCCATGTTACGCCGAATTCTCATAGTATTCATATAAGCCCATATGTTTCATTTATTTCAGATTTTAGTCCCTCAATTTACAATTTCACAATTTAGCCCATTTTACTCAAATTCATCAAAATTTCAAAGACAAAATATGTTAACCCAAAAATATATTGCATTTACCAACAGCTAACTTCACAAAACTTATAATTTCATCAACGGCTCAACTCAAAATCATTAACAATTTCAGAAATTCAAACATGGACTTGATAGAACTCTAAGCAACAATCACAAAAACATAGAAATTATCAAAAACGAATCAAAACACATACCTCAATCAAATAAAACAATGGACAAACCCTAGAGCTCTTGTTCGTTCTTTTTCTTTGTGTAATTTCAGCAATGGATGATAATAAAAAATGAACTAATTCATGTTTTCTTTTTAATTTAATTAACATAATATATTAAATACCAATTTTTGCCTTTTTATTAAACCATTTAATAAACCATTATTTTAAGGCCATAATTTTCCACTCATGCTTTCAATGGTCTAATTGCATCATAAGGACCTCTTCTTTAATAAGACAAATCAATTAAGCACTTTAACAAACAATAGGAAACTTTTACATTTTATGCGATTAGACCCTTTTATCAAACTAAGCACACAAATGATCGAATTTTCATAAGAAACTTTCACACATGTAAATTCACATATTATAAGCACAGAAAATAATATTTAAAAATTTTTCTGATTTGAATTTGTGGTCCCAAAACCACTATTTCGACTAGGGTCTAAATTGGACTTTTACAATTCTCCCCTTTAGGGATTTTCGTCCCCGAAAATCTTACCATCGAACAGATTCAGATATTGTTGTCTCATAGCATCTTCGGGCTCCCACGTGGCCTCTTCAACACCATGTAGATACCATATCACTTTAACTAACGATAATAGTTCTTTAACCTCACAAGCTAAAATACGGATTAGTTCTTCTTCGTAGGTCATATCAGACTGAATCTCAATCTCAGACAGAGGAATCAGATGTGAAGGATTAGATCTATATCATCGAATAATCGATACGTGAAACATATTATGAATCCTTTCTAATTCAGGTGGCAACAACAAAAGATAAGCAACTGGCCCGATACGTTCAATAATCTCATGCGGCCTGATGAACCTCAGACTCAATTTGCCTTTTCTACCGAATCAGAGTACTTTCTTCCATGGAGATACTTTTACTTTCAAAAATACTTTATCATCGATCTCGAATTCAATGTCTTTTCTTTTCAAATCTGCGTAAGATTTCTATCGATCGAAAGCTACTTTCAGACTTTCTCAGATCACTTTTACTTTTTGTTCAGTCTCTTTTATCCAATCCACCCCATGAATCTTATTCTCGTTGAGTTTAGTCTAATATAAAGGTGTACAGAATTTGTGACCATATAAGGCTTCGTACAGTTCCATTTTAATGCTCGATTGAAAAATATTATTGTATGCGAATTTAATTAATGGCAAATACTTTTCCCACCTACCCTGAAACTAAAAAATGTAACATCTTAACATATCCTCGAGAATCTGGATAATCTGTTCGGATTGATCATCCTTTTGCGGGTGAAAAGCAGTACTGAAATGCAATTTTGTACCTAATGCCTCTTGTAGTTTCTTCCAAAATCGTGAAGTGAATCTCAGATCTCTATCTGACACAATAGGCAATGGCACACCATGCAACTTCACAATATTGGAAATGTATAACTCAACTAATTTATCAATCGAGTAATTAGATCATACCGGAATAAAATGAGCTGGTTTTGTCAATCAGTCAACCACGACCCAGATAGCATTTTTCTTTCTCAGAGATAGGGGCAACCTGAAACAAAGTCCATTGTCACTCTATCCCATTTCCATTCCAGAATCATAATCGGCTGTAACAAACCAGAGGGCACTTGATGTTCAGCTTTAACTTGCTGACAGATTAAACATTTAGAAACAAAGTTAGAGATATCTCTTTTCATTCCAGTCCACCAATAATGCAGTTTCAAATCATTATACATTTTAGTACCACCCGGATAAATAGATAAACGACTGTTGTTCAAAATTATCTGAATCAATTCTAGATTTCTCAGAACACAAATTCTATCTCGGAATCTCAAACAGTCATTATTATCAACTCAAAATTCAGAATCAAAATTCAAATCACACTGAGTTCGTTTTGTGATTATCTCATTATCAATCTTTTGAGCATCAATAATCTGTTGTAAAAACAATGGTCTTGCTTTCAATTCAGCTAATACCAAACCATCATTTTATAGAACCAAATGGGCATTCATCGCACGCAATGCAAACAGTGATTTTCAACTCAAAGCATTAACAACAACATTTGATTTTCTTAGATGACAGTCAATAACAAGCTCGTAGTCTTTTAACAGTTCTAGCCATCTTCTTTGTCACAGATTCAAATCTTTCTCTATCATCAGATATTTCAAACTCTTATGATTAGAATATATGTGACATTTCTCACCAAATAGATAGTGGCGCCAAATCTTCAAAGCAAATACAATCGCAGGTAACACTAGGTCGTGTGTCAGATAGTTCTTTTCGTGCAGCTTTAACTGTCTTGAAGCATAAGCAATGACTTTGCCTTCCTGCATAAAAATGCATCCCAAACCGTTTAATGAAGCATCACTATAGACCACAAATTCTTTACCCGATTCGGGTTGTACTAACACTAGAGATTCAGCCAATAGGGCTTTCAACTGATCAAAGCTTTTCTGACACTTTTCAGACCATTCAAATTTCACATCTTTTTGAAATAATTTCGTCAATGGAGTTGCAATCATAAAAAATCCTTTTACGAACCGTCTATAATAACCAACAAGTCCCAGAAAACTGGGGACTTCAGAAACATTTCTCGGAGGCTTCCAATCTAAAATAGATAAAATTTTGCTCGAATCAACTCAGATACCTGATGCTGACACAATATGGCCCAAAAAATGAACTTCGCGCAAACAGAACTCACATTTGCTAAACTTCGCATATAGTTGCTTAACTCGCAAAGTCTATAGCACTATTCTTAGATGCTCAGCATGCTCAGATTCATCACGTGAATAAATTAATATGTCATCAATGAATATGACAAAAAATTGATCTAAATACGGTCTGAAAATTCTGTTTATCAAATCCATAAAGACAGCAGGTGCATCCATTAATCTGAAAGGCATAACTAAGAACTCGTAGTAGCCATACCTCGTTCTGAATGCAATTTTTGAAATGTCTGAATCTTTTACTCACAACTGATTAATAACCTAATCTCAGATCTATCCTTAAAAATACAGTAGCTCCTTTCAATTGATCAAACAAATCATCAATTCGAGGTAGAGGGTATTTATTCTTGATATTCACTTTGTTCAATTGACGATAATCAATGCACATTCTCATTGTACTATCTTTTTTTTTCACAAATAGAACTGGTGCACCCTAAGGTGAAAAACTTGGTCTAAAAAACCCTTTATCGATCAATTCTTGCAACTGAGACTTAAATTCTTTTAACTCGGTCGGAGCCATTCTATATGGAGCTATCGAAATCGGAGTAGTTCTCGGTACTAACTCAATGCCAAATTCAACTTCTCGGATCGGAGGCAATCCCAGAAGTTCTTCAGGAAACACATCAAAGAATTCACAGACAATAGGCACTGATTCAACTTTCTTTTCTGTTACTTTCGAATCAATCATATAAGAAAAATAAGCTTCACCACCTTTTTTCACAATACTCAGAGCTATCATCAAAGATATCACAACAGATAATCCATTCAAATCACTAGATTCAATTTGAACTATTTCATTATTCTTGCATCTCAAATCAATAGTTTTCTGTTTGCAATTCACAATAGCATAATGCAAAGCTAACCAATCCATACCCAAAATCATATCAAACTCATCAAAGGGTAATAACATCAGATCAGCCGAAAAATAAATGTCTTGAAACATTAACGGCCAATTCTTTTAGACTTTATCAACTAAAACACATCTGCCTAAAGGGTTCGATACTCTAATCACAAATTCAGTAGACTCTATAGGCAAAGTCTTACTGGATACTAAATTCATGCATATATACGAATGTGTTGATCCAGGATCTATCAAAGTAATCACAAGAAGTATAAAAAAGTGTGAAAATACCAGTTATAACATCTTGAGACGAAGCTTCATCACGAGCTCTAATGGCATAGGCTCTAGCAGGTGCTCTAGCCTTAGATCGAACAGTAGTGTCTTTAGTCCCTCTTTGACTACCACTCACATTTCTCATATTTCTGGAAGGTCTAGCTCGAGCTGAATGTTACTAGATTTCGGATTTTGTACAATTTCTTGCTCGACAAATTCAGGGCAATCACGAATGAAATGGACTAATGATCTACATTTGAAGCAAGCCCGATCATACAATCTACAATTTCCAGGATGTCTTTTACCATAGTGTTTGCACTCAGAGAGATCAAATTGAAATTTACAACACTTGCAATAGAATTAGTTGGAGCTCTGAAGCTCGAATGTGACCTTGCACGATCTCTACTCGAATGTCCCACATTATCCTTTGAACGACTATAATCATCTCGAAACTTATTTACTGCAGACTGAAATGGCTTGCTCGATGATCTCTTTTGCACTTCTCTAGCTTCTGAATTAACTTTTCTTTTCTCTTTCCCGAGCTCTTCAGCTTTACACGCTCATTCAACAAGCCCTACAACTTCTTTGATCTCAAGAATCCCGACTAACAAATGAATATCTTTATTCAAACCGTCTTCAAATCTTTTGCACATTATTGCCTTAGTAGATATACTTTCTCATGCATACTGAATTAGTCTTACAAATTCTCGCTTGTGTTTTGTAACAGACATACGACTTTGCTTCAGTTTAAGAAACTCTTTGCATTTCTGATCAATAAATCTCTGACTGATATATTTCTTTTTGAATTCAGTTTGAAAGAAATCCCAAGTGACTCGCTCTCTCGAACCACGGATATCAAAGTCTTCCACCAGTGATATGTCGTATCCTTTAGTAGTGAAACGACACATTTTATGCATTCTTCTGGACTCAAAGACAATTCATCGAATACTCATATTGTATTTTCTAACCAGAACTTGGCTCTCTCAGCATCATCACTAGTTGTAACATGGAATTCTTCAGCTCCATATTTTCTAATTTTATCAACTGGAGCCTTATTTAATTGAGTCGGATTAACTTGCGGCATAACAGAGACTTGTGGAGGATTAGTAGGAATTTTGGGTTGTTGAATAGCTAGATTATTTTGAATATATTGGGTGAACCAATCATTCATCATCTGATAGAAGGCTTGTCTAGCCTCTCCATCATGACTACTTATAGGCGGTTTAGAGTAGGATGGCACTGTCCCTTGCGCGGGAGTAGGCGCATTGCTCTCGACATCATCAACTACGGCTTATTCAAGATCCATTTACTATATAAAAACACATTTTCATTATCAGGATTTGATACGTGATATTCGTGATAGGTTTTAAATATTTATAATGAATCGTTCTTGAAACTAACTATTATCACGATGAAGGCAAGTGTACCTATCGAACAGTAGCATAGCTTTAGCAAGACCGGATTATCAAACCCAAAGGAACTAAAAGTACTAGTATTAACTTTCTTTTTAGTATCTAGCCTAAGAATAATAGGGTTTGTTTTAACTAACTAATTAACTAAACTAAGAATTCACAGAAAATAGAATTAGGAAATTACTTTTGGAAAAACGATTGAATTAAGACAATACCTAAGGAAAAATCCACCTAGATTTCACTTGTTATTTGACTCTGAATCGAACGACTTATTCATTTGACTTGATCCGTAGAAATCCCTAAGTTATATTATTATCCCTCTCGAGACTAACAACGTCTAACCCTAGGTTGAATAATTGAAATCTCTTTCTAATTAACTTCCTAGGGTTGCATTAACTCGATCTATGGATCCCTTATTATGTTTCACCCTAATCGAGAAAAATCTTGTCACCTTATCTCTAGGCGTACAATCAACTCCGCTTAATTATGACAAATGTACTCTTAGACAGGGTCTATTCCTCCTCTGAATAAGAGCTTAACTTGAATCAATATCCTAGAATATCAAGACAAGAATTAAGAACACATAATTAAGAACAAGTCAAATATTTATCATACAATTCAGATAATAATAACAAGATTCGTCTTAGGTTTCATCCCCCTTAACTATATAGGGATTTTAGTTCATTACTAAAAAGGTAAACATCTTAGAAGAATAATGAAAACAAAACATAAAGAAAAACCCAAAACTCCTGAAGGTAAATTGAGGGGAGACCTTTAGTCTTGATGATGAATTCGGCTTCTGAGATGGAACAATCGACTTTCCTTGAGCAGTTCCCTGCTTCTTTCCTTGTGTATCCTTTTTCCTCCTCCTTTAGGGTGTATTTATAGGCTTTGGAATGCCTAAGAACCCTCAAAATTGACCTTTTTCGAAATAGACTAAACTTTGACTCGGCAGGGACATGCCCGTGTGCGATTACTTCAGGCCGTGGTCAAGCCTGTTAAAGAGGCACGGGCATGTGATCCACCCGTGTGAGTTGTGCTTCAATTCTGCCAAATTGACACGGCCGTGTGGTCTGCCCGTGTGGGGAGGTCCAGGCCGTGTTGATTTTGTACGTTGGCCTAATTTCTCTGTTTTTGACCCGTTTCTCGTTCCTTTCACTGTCCTATGCTCACCTAAGTATAAAACATGAAATTAAGGCATTAGGAGCATCGAATTCACCAATTTTAGGGAAAAATCATCCATAAAATGTGCTAAGCATCGCATAGAAATATGTATAAATTATGGTTTATCAAATACCCCATCACTTAAGTATTTGCTTGTCCTCAAGCAAAATCCTCAACTCATAATCAAAATAAATTGTTCTCAACTTATAATTTCTATTGATAATATCTCAAAATAATCCATAGGTAATTATACATTGAAAATTCAACTGAAAGAACATCAAAGTTTCAAACATTCCAAGTTGAGTATTTTATCATGAAAACATAGGTGTCTCCCCTCGTCTAAGTAATTTCCTTTGAATCAAAATGTCACAGAGTTTCACATCCTCACTAAAGATTCACTCAAATCACTTGAGGTGTTTAAGGACAATAAATGAAGCACTCAATAGTCAATAATGAAAAGTCATTACCATAGGCTTGCATGAAAATCAAATCTCCACCACTATAAATTGAGATGAAACATCAATAAAAAGGTCTTTAGAGGGTTGTAACGTGACTTTGGTTAGATGGTATGGTCACAAGCTGAAAGAAAGGGTTAGGATCGAGATTGAATTGAAAAATTTCCTAGCTAGAAAAATGACTAGTCATCAATTGCGTACAGCAGAGTTTTTTTTCTCAGAATATGGAATTTAACTTTTTTAGCTCCGAAGATCACTATTACTAATAAGTACACATGTATATATTTTTTTCAGAACAAGTCAAATTACAAAATAGAATAAAACATAGCTAAACAATTATTCCAACTCAAATCTCGACAAAAATAGGGATCAAATTAATTTAGGGGATTTCAACAATAATGTGTTATGGGTTAATATCGAGGGTAAATCAATGAATAGGTTGTTAGGCTCAAGGGGGTTCACTAAGGGTTAATTGTGAAGGTAGGCTTTTATGGA
This sequence comes from Gossypium hirsutum, assembly GCF_007990345.1. Classification (NCBI taxonomy): domain Eukaryota; kingdom Viridiplantae; phylum Streptophyta; class Magnoliopsida; order Malvales; family Malvaceae; genus Gossypium; species Gossypium hirsutum. The sequence continues at coordinate 59,457,661 of NC_053435.1, forward strand.
GTGAGTGGGTTAAACCTAAGTGCCTCTATCATTTTGACATATCAAATGGTGTGGTCTTGACATGCGTAATCAAGCAAGTTCTAGAATAACAATTCAATACTGACGCACTCATGATGAAAGTGAGCATGAAAGAAATAATAAATGCTCTAAAGGCTCAAGATCTCACAAAACTTATGGCTTTTTGATGTTTAAACTTGTGGATTTCAATTCAAGATAATACCTAAACTTGGGGAAACAACTTAAAATTTTAAATTCTTAAAAGTCAACTTATCATGCTTAATTCTCTAATGTCTTAAATTTTAAATAATCAATGCATGAATGCCTATGTTTTAATTTAAGATATATCAATAAAAATCATAAATCAATCAAAATTTATCCTAAACATGGTATGAGAGCTTTTCAAGAGAACAAGGCAATCATTCAGGGATTTTTTTGATAGTGAAATGAATATCTCCCCACACCTAAGATGTACATTACCCTCAATGTACAAAGATAGATATATAGAAAAAATAAGATAGGGAGAGAAATGAAACTTCCTGAGTGATGAATGAATTTCCTTGAACTGGAGTTTTGGAGAATTATTGGCGTGAGAGTGGAAAAGGATACTCCGGCGGTGGTAGAGGTTCATTAGTCCATAAGTCCTATGCCAAAAGAATATTATATCTGAAGTTGGTTATGGTCGTGTTCGAGCAGGACATGGCAGTTGTAGAGAATCTTCCCCAGTAGAGTTTTGAGTCCCTGAGTAATAGTGAGCTTTGGAGCTCTTTATAACTGTGATAGGATCATGAACTCTTTTAGAAAATATATAAGGAAGAATAATTACTCGATAGGAAATAGCCGAAATTCAAAATTGTTAAATAATAATTATAAAACCTAATAAAAATAAGCTTAAAGAAAAATAAAAAGTAGTCCTAAAGTAGAATAAAAGTAAAAACATAAAATAATAAACAAAAGTTTTTAAACATCTTCATTGCTAGATGGTTCGCGAGGTGGGGGTGGCGATGAGATGTGGAAGTTTTGACAAATCTGGTGTAATGTAGCATCAATGTGATCGAAACGCTGAAAACATTGTTGCTCGAATCGAGTTAGGAGTTCAGAGATGTCAGCGTATGAAGCTGTCGCAGGAACTGGACGAGAGGGTGGTGGTGGCTATTACGATGGGTCCTCATGACGTGGAGGGACATCATTAGTAATGTCCTTGGGAGCCTCCTCCTCGGTGGATTGGGCGAGACGGTACTGAGGAGGGAAGGTTCCACGTCGTTTCATGATCATCCTCATACTTAGAATGCTTGATATGCCTTGTGGGGACATCTGGCACATGAGAGTGAGGGAGGATGATTGGGCTACTGTGTTGAGGAGTCCAAAGTGTTGGGCCAACCTCATCACATAGGGCCCAATGAAGATGACCTCCTTCTTATGTCGCTCTGTTTGATGTTGAATGGCGAGAGCAATGAAATAAGCAAGGTCTATGACGTGCCCGTGCGATATACACAATCGAAAGTAGGCGTCAAGAGTGTTGACAACGCTAGTGCTCTCTCGCCTTCCTGTTAACGTGTAAGTAACTCAGAGATGAAGAGAGAGCCGATGCCTTGGAGCGGCTACGATTATAGGAGGCAGCGCCAAGGGTGAGGGCATCCCAACACTTTGAGGGGGAGTAGTGGATGTGGCGGTGGAGAGTGTCGAGGTCGTTCTCATCCCTAAACTCCTCTCTATGTAGACCCAAAGGGGTTTCAAACTCTGGGATGTTCAATTGGAGGACTAGACCGCTGAGGCGAAATTGGATTGTTCCCGGGTCATCAAAACGGGCCATCACGGTCTGAAGATGGAACGTTGAGTAGGGTTCCATCGTGAGTTCGACATATGTCAGCTCAACAATCTTAAAGAAAAGCCCCAAGGATCGGTGGTGAGGAGGGCCCGAATTGTATCTGCGAGTTTGGGCTTGTTCTAGCACGGCACAGTCTATATAGTGGCCTACTTTCAAGGGTTTGGCCTGTAGAATCTAGAAAAGTTCTTCTTAGGGCCCAATGGGGAATTGCAAGAAAGGGTGACGAATTTTCGCGGTAGGACCCAAGGAAGATGACGCTCCCTTTCTTTTCTTCGAAGCAGGGACGGCGGCTTTCTTTCCTCGTGAAGATGAAATGGTGTACCTGTAATGGAAATTGAAGTGGAATGTGAATACTTTCCATGGGGCTTACATATTAACCTATACTATAATAGCCAAAGTAAATGTGCCAAATAACTCTATGAGAATAAGTAATGGAGATATCTAAAGAATGAAATTGTGCAGGGTTAATAGCATGAAACCCATAGAAACAATAACCATGAATGAATGTAGCCTAATATACTGACTAAAAAATAAAATAAAATAAATTACCAAAACAAAACTTAAAAATATACATTTATCTACTTAACTATGAATGTGCACGTAAAATAGTCAAATGGAGCATAGAAATAATGAAATGAGTAAGAACTTTAACATGTAAAGGATGATAACTACTCTAGATATGAAGTTTGAGTGATAGAAGGATGAAAATAACATGAAAAGTGCAGATTATATGATAAATAGCATTAGAAATCAGTAAAATAAAAGAGAAAAGAGTATACAAACTGTAGAAAGAGGAGAATGAGGGTCAAAAATGGGGTTGGAAGCAGCGCACGGGCGTGTTAGAGAGGCCGTGTGGACTTACAGCGGGTAGGGTTAGGGATTTTGGGTGAGGGAGATGATGAATAGTGAAGGGTATTTATAGATTTTGGGATACACGGCCAGGGAACACGCTTGTGTTCCCCAATTTTTGCCCGTGTGATTCACGAATTTTTAAATTTGGGCATGTCTGACAATTTCCCCACGCTCGTGTACCTTTGGCGTGTTAGTGATCACGGCCGTGTTGCACGGCCATGTCTGTCTTTGTTCACTTCTCCCACACCCATGTATGAAGGGCCACGCCTGTGTTGTTTTGGCAGGTTCGCCCACGGTTGCTTGGCACGGGCGTGTTGCACACTCGTGTTAATTTGATAGGTTCGGCCATGGTTTCAAGGCACTGGCATGTTGCACGCTCGTGTTGTTTTAGCAGGTTCGCCTACGACCATGTCACACGGCCGTGGCGATTTATCATAGCCCGTGCTGGGGAAAATCTTTGCCCTGTTTCCACATAGTCATAAGCACGCCTGGGTGCTTGGCCGTGTGTGCTTTTGAAAGCCTGCGTTCCATAAGTCGGTTAGTATGTTAGATGTTAAAACTAAAATTTAAAGAAATTAATATTGTTAGTGCTCGGCTTGCCTTCTGAGAAGCACTTATTTATAGTCTAAGCTCAACTTACCTCTCTATTGAATGGTCATGGTGGTTTGAGGAGTTTATACTTCTCATTCCTACTGTGAATCTCATCAAAATAAGGTTTTAGGCGGGTATTTTTTACCTTAAAAGTGCCAAACTTGGGATGATTTACCTCAAATGTACCGAATGGGAAAATGCTAAGTACCGTAAGAGGGATTTCTTCATTTGGTTTGGCAGTGACAATGTGAGGATCTGCAGAGTTTAATAAAACTTTATCTCCAACCGTAAGTTGATTTGGAAAGGTATCAAGCTTGTTCTGGTGTAGTTTTGGTTTATCGTGTGTTTGCGGTTTATGTGGCCGCCATTCATCTAGCTTCTTGATTTGTAGCCTTCGTTATTCATGAATAGGTCCCCTACTATTGCTTGAAAATGGCTCATGTACTTCCTTCAAACTTATTTCCTGCAAAGTAGGTTGCACCATATTGTAAGTTTTAGTAGAATGGTTTAGACAATCACCTTCAATTTTCAATGTGTTACCAGAATTGCGAGCTTGAAGGGTGATTATTTCATCTCTCACATGAAGTGTGAGCTCACCTGTGCCAACATCAATAATCGTTCTAGCAGTTGCTAAAAAGGGCCTTCCTAAAATCAAATGGTTGTTGCTATCCTCCTCTATGTCTAGAACAACGAAGTCAACAGGAAATATAAATTTATCAATTTTAACTAACATATCTTCAATAATACCCCGAGGAAATCTTATAGTTTTATTTGCTAATTGAATGCTCATCCTAGTCTGTTTGGGTTTCCCAAGACCTAGTTGTTTAACATTTTGTAAGGCACGGAATTAATACTAGCCCCTAAATCAGCTAATGCATTATTAACATCTAAACTACCAATTAAGCAAGGAATTGTAAAACTCCCTGGATCTTTCAATTTTTTGGGTAGTTTATTCTGTAGAATACCTAAGCAAACTGCATTTAGCTTCACATGCGAAGCCTTGTCCAACTTCCTCTTATTCGCTAAAAGCTCCTTTAAAAATTTCCATTGCGTTTGGCATCTGCAGTAGAGCTTCAATAAACGGTAAGTTAATATGTAATTTTTTCAAGAGTTTAAGGAATTTACCTAATTGTTCATCTGAGCGATCTTTCCTTGTCGCATTAGGGTATGGCACACGAGGTTTGTATTCTGCACTTACCAGTTTCTACTCATTGTGGTCTACCTCACCTTTACCTTTGCTTATCTCAGTTTCTTGCCTTGGTTCTAGTTCAGGTGTGACTAACCCTTCTTCATCTTGACTAGTAATCACGTTGAGTTGCTCCCTTGGGTTAGATTCTATTTTGGTTGGCAAGATACCTTGTGGTCATTCAGAAATCAACTTGGCAAGCTGTCCAATCTGAGTTTCGAGCCCTTGGATCGATGCTTGTAGATTTTTGAATGCTATCTCAGTATTTTGAAAACGAGTTTCAGACACCGAGATGAATTTGGTTAGCATCTTCTCCAGGTTCAACTTCTTTTCTTACTGGTAAGGTGGTTGTTGAAAACTCGGAGGATGTTGTGGCTTTTGATTTCCTTGATCGCCCCATGAGAAGTTAGAATGGTTCCTCCAACCTGCATTATAAGTGTTACTATATGGGTTATTTTGGGATCTAGAGTTATTGTTACCCATATATTGGACTTGTTCCTCCTCGATGCTAGGGTTGAAGGGTTGATATTCTGTGCATGCTCCTCCTCCATTCGAATCGCACCTCATCACTGGATGTACCTGAGTAGAACCACACAAACTGTCAATCTTTTTATTTAAGAGTTCTACTTGGTTAGATAGCATAGTAACCACGTCGAGGTTGAAAACACCTGCTGCTTTCGTCGATTTTGTTCTCATAACTTGTCACTGATAGTTATTCAATGACATCTCATCAATAAATTCATAAGCCCCCTCAGGGGTCTTATTATTGATAGTTCCTCCAGTGGCTACATCAATCATCTGCCGAGTCGAAGGATTCAGGCCATTATGGAACGTTTGAACCTGTAGCCAAAGTGGTAACCCATGGTGAGGGCACCTTCTCAAAAGGTACTTGTATCTGTCCAATGCATCGTAGAGTGTTTCTAAATCATCTGCACAAAAGAAGAGATATCATTACGTAATTTGGCTGTCTTAGCCGGTGGAAAATATTTTAATAAAAATTTTTTGGTCATTTGTTCCCAAGTAGTGATTGACCCTCGTGGTAATGAGTTCAACCACTGTTTAGCCTTATTCCTTAATGAAAAGGGAAACAACCGAAGGCGTATGGTATCATCAGAAACACCATTGATTTTAAATGTATCACAAAATTCTAGGAAATTCGCCAAGTGGATGTTGGGATCCTCGTCCTGCAAACCATCAAACTGAACAAACTATTGTATCATTTGAATTGTGTTAGGTTTCAGTTCAAAATTATTTGCAGCAATAGCATGTCTAACTATACTTGACTCTGTTCCTATTAAATTAGGTTTAGCATAATCATATATAGTGCACAGAGCAGGATTCTGATTAACAGCAATCGCAGGAGGTAACATATTTTCTTGGTTTTCAGCCATCTCCTCGGTTGTGGTTGAAGTATCGTCCTCTCACCCGTTCTCTGTGTATCTTCAGCTTCACCTTATTTCTCTTTGGTTCTTACAAACTGTGAGATTGATCTCACTGTCAAAAAGTAATGGTTCTGACGAGTTTCTTCTAGTCATAAACTATAAAAACATTCCAGAAGAAAATAAATGAAGAATTAGAAAAGAAAATAAAAATTTAAATTGCAATAAAAGTAAAATGGCTAAAGTAATAAAAATCGAGTGTTCCTAATATCTTAGTTCCCCGGAAACGGCGACAAAAACTTGATATGTGATATTCGTGATAGGTTTTGAATATTTATAATAAATCGTTCTTGAAACTAACTATTATCATGATGAAGGCAAGTGTACCTATCGAACAGTAGTATAGCTTTAGCAAGACCGGATTATAATAACCCAAAGGAACTAAAAGTACTAGTATTAACTTTCTTTTTAATATCTAGCCTAAGAATAATGGGGTTTGTTTTAACTAACTTACTAACTAAGCTAAGAATTCACAGAAAACAGAATTAGGGAATTACTTTTGGAAACACGATTGAATTAAGGTAATACCTAAGGAAAAATCCACCTAGACTTCACTTGTTATTTGACTCTGAATCGGACGATTTATTCATTTGACTTGATCCGTGGAAATCCCTAAGTTATATTATTATCCCTCTCGAGACTAACAACGTCTAACCCTAGGTTGAATAATTGAAATCTCTTTCTAATTAACTTCCTAGGGTTGCATTAACTCGATCTATGGATCCCCTTATTAGGTTTCACCCTAATCTGGCAAAATCTTGTCACCCTATCTCTAGGCACGCAATCAACTCCGCTTAATTATGACAAATGTACTCTTAGACAAGGTCTATTCCTCCTCTAAATAAGAGCTTAAATTGAATCAATATCCTGGAATATCAAGACAAGAATTAAGAACAAGTCAAATATTTATCATACAATTCAGATAATAATAACAAGATTCGTCTTAGGTTTCATCCCCCTTAGGTATTTAGGGGTTTTAGTTCATACCTAAAAAGGTAAACATTTCAGAAGAATAATGAAAACAAAACATAAAGAAAAACCCAAAACTCCTGAAGGTAAATTGAGGGGAGATCTTCAGTCTTAATGATGAATCTGGCTTCTGAGATGGAACAATCGGCTTTCCTTGAGCAGTTCCCTGCTTCCTTCCCTGTGTGTCCTTTTTCCTCCTCATTTAGGGTGTATTTATAGGCTTTGGAATTCCTAAGAACCCTCAAAATTAGCCTTTTCTAAATTGAACTAAACTTGGGCTCGGTAGGGACACGCCAGTGTGACATGCCCGTGTGCTATTACTTCAAGCCGTAGTCAAGCCTGTTAAAGAGGCACGAGTGTGTGGTTCACCCATGTGAGTCATGCTTCGATTCTGCCAAATTGACACAACCGTGTGCTCTACTCGTGTGAGGAGGTCTAGGCCGTGTTGATTTCGTACGTTGGCCCATTTTCTCCCTTTTTGGCTCGTTTCTCGTTCCTTTCACTCTCTTATGCTCACCTAAGTATAAAACATGAAATTAAGGCATTAGGAGCATCAAATTCACCAATTTTAAGGAAAAATCATCCATAAAATGTGCTAAGCATGGGATAGAAATATGTATAAGTTATGGTTTATCAGGATTCATCACACTATCGTAGTTCATACTTATTGCATGTATAGCTAGACTCACAGACGTTATGTTAGTCCTACAATCGACTAAACCGTAGCTTTTGATACCAACCAAATGTAACACCCCTAACCCGTATCCGTCGTCAAATTAGGGTTAAAGGCGTTACCGATCAAATCAGAACATTTCACAAATAATTCACAAACATCATTCACACATAATCATAAATCATTACAGAGTCCCTTACATAGGTCAACGAGACCTTAAACATGCTTTAGAAAGGGGTCGGGACTAAATTGAGTTCATACAAAAATTTTTGAAACTTAAACAATTTTCAAAGTTGTACAGGTCACACGCCCGTGTGAATAGGCCGTGTGCCTCACACAGCTTAGACACGCTCGTGTGTCTAGGCCATGTCAAAAATAGGGCATACATACTAACTTGTCCACACGAACAGAAGACACTCCCGTATGTCAGGTCGTGTGAAAATTAGGGAGGCTAGTAACTTGGGTCACACGACAAGTCACATGCCTGTGTGTCTAGCTCGTGCTAGAAACTGACTTGGCCACACGGCTTAGCACATGCCCGTATGTGCGACCGTGTGGTCTGCTCAGGCTCATTTCAAAATGGCCCTCGAGCAACATGACTGAGACACATGCCCATGTCCCTGTCCGTGTGGGCAAAAAATACCACCCATTAAAGGTCCTCCCTACAAGCAATAATTAAACATCAATTGCATACCAAATGCTCAACCAATTCACAACCAATACATACACTAATCATGTCAGATCATTATCAACCAATCTCATGTTCATAACACATACCAATTCATGTCATTCCATAAGCTAAAACATACCAAAACATATGGTTTATAACCTTGATACATTCCATTCATTCTCATACCAAATCCTTACCCAATTCTAAAATATGCACATACCAAAACTTACCAAATTGATCATTTGTTTTGGCCAACCAAACGCACATCATAATGGCACATTTGTATCACATATCATATATCAAAATCAAACCTTAAGTTCAAACACAAACTAGCCATATCACATGGCATGATATATACATTACAAAACATATCCAAATACTTCTAGCCTATACATGCCATACTTTTATATTCACAATGTCAAAAGGTACCAAAATAAGGTTCAATAGTGTGGTGATGATCCTCGATGATCCCCGAGCTTCCGGTAGCTTTGATATCTATAAAACAGTTAAAAAAAATACAAAGTAAGCTTTCACAAGCTTAGTAAGCCATATACAAATAAAGTTAACATTCAAAACATGAAAGCATAATCAAATTATATATACTCCATGGCCAAATACTATCTCAAATCACATAGTTCATATACATTTAACATATTCCCAATTCATTTACACATATTTTCTCATACTTATAACATATATCATCACTTGTACGCATACTTACCTTTTATTCTCAAACATAGTATACATTTCAAGTGTACCTGAATCGAATACACATCACATATAATCATTTGTTTCTCGAAATGCCCGTTGAACTGTTCAGAATCATAAGGATACACGGATAGCTCGGACATCTCGTACAATACCAACGTCTCAGACGTGGTCTTACATGTAATCAAATATCAATGCCACTGTCCCAGGCATGGTCTTACACGAAATCAAATACGAAGCAAATGTCCCAGAAGTGGTCTTACACGTAAATCATAAGTCAGTGACAACGTCCTAGATGTGGTCTTACACGTAAATCATGAGTCAATGCCAGCATCCCAGATGTGGTCTTACACATAAATCATAAGTCGATGCCAACGTCCCAGACATGGTCTTACACGATAACACATATCGGATCCTATGTCATGACATATGTACCCTAACTATTCCTATGGTTCGTACGGGGCTTTTCAGACATCAAAACTTTGTGGATACTTTCTCGGATATCTCATGCTCAACTCATATAACCATTCATCAATGTTCAATATCATATTAATAGTAATAATTCAATTCAAAACATGTTTATTTGTATATCGACTTACCTCGTACTGAAATGAACGAAAACGACCGACTATTCAACGACTTTCATTTTCCCTCGATCTAATTCCATTTTATTTTTTTCTTGATCTAAACACATTCAAATTTAACCCTTTTATTCACCAAATTATTCAAATCAATCCACAAACACACATTTAAGGAATTTTACAAACTAGCCCTCATATTTTCATATTTTGACAATTTAGTCCCTAATCACAAAAATCACAAAATACACAAAAGTTGCATATACCCATGTTACGCCGAATTCTCATAGTATTCATATAAGCCCATATGTTTCATTTATTTTAGATTTTAGTCCCTCAATTTACAATTTCACAATTTAGCCTATTTTAATCAACTTCATCAAAATTTCAAAGACAAAATATGTTAACGAAAACATATATTTCATTTACCAACAACTAACTTCACAAAACTTATAATTTCATCAATAGCTCAACTCAAAATCATTAACAATTTTAGAAATTCAAACATGGGCTTGATAGAACTCTAAGCAACGATCACAAAAACATAGAAGTTATCGAAAACGGATCAAAACACATACCTCAATCAAACAAAACAATGGTTCAACCCTAGAGTCTTGTTCTTTCTTTTTTCTTTGTGTAATTTTGGCAATGGATGATAATAAAAAATGAACTAATTCATGTTTTGTTTAATTTAATTAACATAATATACTAAATACCAATTTTGCCCTTTTATTAAACCATTTAATAAACCATTATATGAAGGCCATTATTGTCCACTCATGCTTTCAATGGTCTAATTACATCATAAGAACTCTCCTTTAATAAGACAAATCAATTAAGCACTTTAACAAACAACAGGAAACTTTTACATTTTACGCGATTGGATCCTTTTATGAAATTAAGCACACAAATGATCGAATTTTCATAAGAAACTTTCACACATGTAAATTCACTTATTATAAGCATAGAAAATAATATTTAAAATTTTTTTGACTCAGATTTGTGGTCTCGAAACCTCTATTCTGACTAGGGTCTAAACCAAACTGTTACAACAAATACCCATTGCCGAGGATTGATAATCTGTTTCACCAGATGAGGGGAGCAACAGTATTTTCAAAGATAGACCTAACATCCGACTATTACCAGCTGTGAGTTAAAGAATCAGATGTGCCCAAAACTGCTTTTCGAACAAGGTATGGTCATTATGAATTTCTTATTATGCCGTTTGGGCTAACGAATGCTACTGCAGTATTTATGGACTTAATGAATCGAATTTTCTGACCATACTTGGATAATTTTGTTGTAGTATTTATTGATGACATACTGATTTACTCTCATGATGAATTCGAGCGTGCTGAACACTTGAGGACAATTTTGCAAACTTTGGGAGATAAACAACTATATGCTAAGTTCAACAAAAGTGAATTTTGCTTAAAGAAGTTGGGTTTTGGGGACATATTATTTTGGGTAATGGCACTAGAGTTAACTCGAGTAAGATTGCAGCTATCGTTGAATGGAAACCACCAAAGAATGTGACAGAAGTTAGAAGCTTTTTAGGCTTGGCTGGCTATTATAGATGATTTGTTAAAGGATTTTCTATGATCGCCACTCCGATGACCAGGTTGCTCCAAAAATATGTTAAGTTTGGGTGGTTGGAAAAGTGTTATCAATGCTTTGAGAAACTAAAGGCGTTACTAACCGAAGCACCAGTTTTGGTACAACCCAAGCCGGGTAAAGAATTCATGATTTATAGTAGTGCATCCTTGCATAGTTTGGAATGTGTATTCATGCAAGAGGGTAAGGTGGTAGCCTACGCTTCAAGACAATTGATGCTTCACGAGAAAAGCTACCCGACACATGACTTGGAATTGGCTGCCATTGTTTTTGAATTAAAGATTTGGAGACACTATCTATATGGTGAGAAGTGCCGAGTGTTCACCAATCATAAAAGTGTAAAATACTTGATGACTCAAAAGGATTTGAATCTAAGGCAATGTAAATGGCTCGAATCTTAAAGATTACGAGCTTGTGATTGATTACTATCTAGGTAAAGCGAATGTAGTTGCCGACGTTTTGAGTAGAAAATCGTTGTTTGCCTTGAGAGCTATGGGTACGTGGCTGGCTTTGTCCGAAGATGGCTCGATCGTAGCAGAGTTGAGAGCTAGACCGACCTTTCTTCAACAGATTTGTGATGGCCAAAAAGTCGATAAAGTGTTACAAGCTAAAAGAGCTCAATGCAAGTCTAGCAGTGAACAAGATTTTTAGATTGACTCTGATGGTTGCTTAAGGTTTCGTGCTAGAATTTGTGTTCCGAACGATGTCGATTTGATTCAAAATATTCTATATGAGACGCGTAGCAGTTGTTTATTAGTCTATCTGGGTAGTACAAAGATGTATAATGATTTGAAGAAATCGTATTGGTGGAATGGCATGAAAAAGGATATCTCAGAGTTCGTATCGAAATGTCTGATTTGTCAATAAGTAAAGGTCGAACATCAAGTGCCTTTAGGGTTACATCAACCTATCATGATCCCTGAATGGAAATGAGACCGTATTATTATGGACTTTGTGACAGGATTTCCTTTGGCACCAAAGAAGAAAGATGCCGTCTGAGTCGTAGTTGATAGGTTGACTAAATAGACTTATTTTATAATGGTACGAACTAATTTCTTGCTTGATAAGTTAGCCAAGTTGTACATTACTGAAATTGTGAGACTTTACGGAGTACCATTGTTGATTATTTCGGATAGAGGTCCAAGGTTCACTTTTTGATTTTGGAAGAAGTTACAAGAAGCCTTGGGTATGAAGCTACACTTTAGTATTGCTTTCCATCCACAAACCGATGGCCAATCCGAGAGAATGATTTAGACCTTGAAAGATATGCTCAAGTGTTGTGTTCTTGAATTCCAAGGTAGTTGGGAAAAGTACTTGCCATTGATAGAATTTTCCTACAACAATAGTTATCAATCAAGTTTGAAAATGGTGCCTTACGAGGCTCTATATGGGCGTAAATGTCAAACACCCCTATATTGGACTGTGTTTAAAGAAAACAAGATTCATGGGGTTGACTTAATTAAGGAGACCGAGGAAAAGATAAAGATTATTCATGATAGTTCGAAAGCTGCTTCTGACAAGCAAAAATCTTACGCTGATTTGAAACGAAAGGAAATTGAGTATCAAGTTGGTGATAAGGTATTTCTAAAAGTGTCTCCGTGGAAAAAGGTCTTGAGATTTAAAAAGAAAGGAAAATTAAGTCCTTGTTTTATAGGGCCGTATGAGATTATTGAAAGGAATGGACCAATAGCATATCGGTTGGCCTTGCCATCAGAGTTGGAAAGAATTCATGATCTATTCCATGTGTCCATGTTGCGCTGTTATCGATCTGACCCCTCACATGTAATTTCACCAACAGAGGTGGAGATTTGTTCGGATATGACTTACGGAGAGAAACCGATTATGATACTAGCTTGAGAAGTCAAACAGTTATGAATATTGCTCTTGTGAAAGTACAGTGGCAAAAACATGGAGTTGAAAAGGCTACATGGGAGCCTGAAGAGACTATGAGAAACCAATATCTGAACCTTTTTACTGGTAAGATTTTTGAGGACAAAAATCCCTACTGGGGGGAAAGTTGTAACATCTCGATCTAGGGCCTAATTGGAACAATGGTATCAAGACCATGTATCCAAAATAGAAATAATTATTTCATGATTATTATGAGGTCTAGAATGAGAATGTATGCTTGCGTAAAAATTTCAAGGAGAAATTCTATGCCTAAGATGCTCAATTTGACATTAGGGACCAAATTGAAAAATATGCAAAACTTGAACCCTAGAATCTATTAGCATGAAATTGAGTTAGATTATAAATTAGAGGTCCTCAAATAGTAATTTGACCAAGTTCCAAAAATTTGGACAAAAATAGGCATGCATGGATAAAATTTCAAGGAAAGGCCTTAAGGGCATTTATGTCTTTTGGTAAATAAAAGAAATAAAAGGGAAAAAGAAGTGAAAATCTTGTCCATCTTCTTCAAGGTAGTGCCAAAAATTTTAAAGACCATAGCTAAGGTTTTCTTCAACTTTCAAGGTTGATAGTAAGTGCCTTCTAACCCCTTTTTTATGTTCTTTATTTTTTTTTTGAGATCCTTGAAGCATGATCTAGCCATTTCTACACTTATTTTAAGCTAGGGTTCATGTTCAAAAACTTACCCATGTGACACATGTATGTATTTTGGTGTTTAATGGAGGAATATGAAAGTTTGATGTATGATAAACACCTTTTGTTATGTGGTTTTCCATGCAAACACCTAAAAAGTGGACTAAATCATAAAAGATGTGAAAATGGGTAGTATAAAAGTGAAATAAAGGAAAATACGGGCTATTATAAGCTAGAATATAATTCGGCTAGGCTTGAGAAATCAAGGGAATGCATGTATTTCATTATACGAGCTTAGGGACTAAAATGCAAAAATATGCAAAGTAAGGGGTAAAAAGGTAAATTTTCCATAGAGTAAGTTTCCAGGCTAAAATTGAAGAATGTGATGAATTAATAATTCAATTTGTTTATATAGACTCGAAAGGACCAATTCTAGAAGTAGACCGTGGAAAACAAAATGTTTTGGAATAGTCAGAATCCAAACCCGAGACATCATTCGGGTAAGTTCGTGTAACCTAATTGGATGTTTATGCATGTTGACTTTAATTTTTGTGTTAAATTGAATGTGAAATGTATAAGTAATGAATTTTATGAAAATGTTCATAAATCCAAAATTTATTGAAAAATGGGTTAGAATCCGTTTGAATATGGAATTCCGATGGATAGGTCACTTCTCACGGGAAATGGGATCCTGCATGTGTTGCAGAAAGGATTTAGCCCGGACAAGTAATCCATTGATCTCATTATGAAAAGGATTTAGCCCAGACGGGAAATCCTGAAACGAGCCTATTAAATACATGTTTTAATTAAGATTTAGCCTGGACTGCTAATCCTAGTTGATTGGATTTAACCTGGACTGGTAATCCAGATTAGACTCTGTAGGGAATTCTTTGTCATATAAAGGATTTAGTCTGGACTGGTAATTTGACAAAGCCCTTAGCATACATGATACAACTAGAATTTAGCTTGGTCTGGTAATTCTACTATAAAAGATGTGGCTCGAGAGTGTATCAGATAGGGCACTACTGGAGATAATTGACAGTTAATAAAATAGTACACCTAGAGAGTACTAAGTGATGAAATATCCATCGAGAATTCAATGATTCACTGGATAAAACATTTGTAAATGACATGAGGAATACAAAATTGAATACGCATATGATGTGATGAGCTCATCTATGAGTCTTGGAAATCATGTGACTAACTTGTTCCTTGAGTGCATGTGTTTAGGGAAATTTATTTATAATTGATGGATACATGGCTTATTGTGATAATGTGTTTTAAAATGACAGGTAAGTTTACTTTCCGTTATACGAACTTACTAAGCATGTAATGCTTACCCCCTTTTTACTTTTCCCTTTCTTATAGAGCTTTTGGACTCGTGAAGGTTGGAGGACGGTGGAAGTTTGATCGCACTATCGACAATCTCGTTTTGGGTATAAAAGAACAATTCATTTTGATATAATGGCATGTATAGGGTAACTTATCTTTTGGTTATATGTGTCATTTAAGTTAGCCAAGTGTAAAGGCCCATGATGGTCGATAATTCATTTTGTATATAGCCAGGAGACATGGCTCATATTTTACTATTGGGTTGTAACCCTTATTAATCATGTATTCATGCAATGTGTTCATGTTGATGTAGTTGCTTAAGAATAATGAATGTAAGTTATAACATGTTTATTTGGTGAATGATGTATGATCAAAGAGTATGGCCACAATAACGTTATAAACGTGTAAAGTTGGGAAGAAGGATATAAAAACCTAGAGATTATGAATTGGTATGAAAAGATTAAGAAATGCATGTAAAAATTGAGATAGTGCATGGAGGCATTAGGGGCATAATTTCATCATGGATTTGGATATTGGAGTAATTTAAATGTGTTTTGCTGTATGCTGAGAACATGTATAAATAAGTGAGTCTTAAAGGGTTGCAAAAAGGCTTGAAAACTAGCCTAGAATTTTTCCACACGGGTACACACATGGGCATGTGTCTAGGCCGTGTATGACACACAGTCTGCCCCATGGGCGTGTCATTCGGCCGTGTGTCCCCCGCACCTAATTTTTACAAGTTAGAATGCCTAGTAGTAAACACACTGACGTGTGTCTTAGCCGTGTGAGAGACACGGCCTAACCATATGGGCGTGTACTTTGGCCGTATGAAGTCTGCACCATTTTATGAAAAATTATTTAATTTTATTTGGCCACACTGTCGTGTGACCTTATTTTGATGCTAACGTCATAGTCAGAAAGTTACACAGCCTGAGGACACAGGCGTGTCAAGAGCACATAGGCGTGTCTCCTTTCTCACACGGGCATGTGACTCTGTATTTAAAGAAATCTTCCAAGTTTTTCTAAAGTTCCCGGTTGGGTCCCGAACTATTTCTAATGTACGTTTTGGACCTCGTAGGTCCATACAAGGGACATTTCGCATATGTTTGAATGACTTCTGAATTGAAAGAAATTTTATAGTCCGATTTTGCATGTACATTTGTATGCATATTTGGTAATGCCTCGTACCCTGTCCCGGCATTGGGTACGGGTAAGGGGTGTTACATATAGCCTGATTTTATATGAATGTTTATGTTTAAGTCTGGTAAAGCCTCGAACTCTGTCTCGACGTTGGATACAAGTAAGGGGTGTTACATTTAGGGGTATCAGAGCTACAGTTTAGTCGATTCTTGGACTACGTAGCATGTGTTTGAGTCTAGCTATACATGCCATACATAATTGTGATAGTGTGACGACTCTTGATGATTTTAAACTGTGTTTTCATATAGTAATAGATCCCGACAAAGTAGTGGCAGATGATGTTGAAAGTAAAGCGCCTGCTCCCACTGAATGAGCAGTGCCATCTGATAGTAGACCCACAATTGTTAGTAGAGGAGAAGGAGGCAGAGAAGCCTTTTCCATATGGTGATGCTTGGTACACGGAGTTCATTCGAATGAACTCAAATGCTCAACCTCCTCCACCCCCTCCAAATCCCCAACCCGTAACCTAAATGCCCCAAGGTATGAAATTTATAAGATTTCATAGAACCCTCGTTGATAAAATCCGGAAGCAAAGAGCCAAGGAATTTAGGGCCAATGTTGATGATGACCCCAAGAAAGCGAAATTTTGGCTTGAGAATTCCATTCGGGTATTCGATGAGCTATCGTGCACACCCGAAGAGTGTTTGAAGTGTTCTATTTTCTTTTTGAGAGACGCGGCATACCATTGGTGGAAGACGCTAGTTTCAGTAGTTCCGAAGGAAAGGGCCACATAGGAATTCTTTCAAGAGGAGTTCCGAAAGAAATACACCAGTGAGCAATTCATCGATCAAAAGCGTAAGGAATTCTTAATTTGAAGCAAGGTCGTAATTCAGTTACTGAATACGAAAGAGAGTTTGTTCGGCTCAGTAAGTATGCTCAAGAGTGTGTATCCTTCAAGGCTGAAATGTGTAAAAGGTTTAAAGATGAACTTAATAAGGAAATTAGAGTGTTAGTGGGTATTCTTGAACTGAAGCAATTTGTTGTACTCGTTAATCGGGTTTGTAAAGCTGAGGAACTGACTAAGGAATAAAGAAAAGCCAAGGTTGAGGCTAAAGATATGAGGAAGAGGCCGATGAACAAGTCACTTCCATCCCAGTCTAAGAAATATTGAGACATGTATTCCTGTTCTTATGTTTTGGCTGGGCATTCGTACGGAAACTGTAAGAAGTAAAATTCGGGTTTTAAATCTTAGGCTACATCTGTGGCTAGTGTGGGTAATGATAAAGCTTCTAGACCTGAGTGCCAACAATATGGTAGAGGCAATTTCGGTAAGTGTAGGGTGAGAGATTAATCTTGTGTCCGATGTGGTTCTCAAGACCACTATATCAAGGACTGTCTTGAGATGGTCGAGAAAGAAAAATTTCAGAATACATGGTCGGTATTACAGCCACAAAGGGGAGACCCTCGAGAAACGTCGATAATAGGGCTAGTAGTAAAAATGTAACAAGGGATATAGCAGTGAGATCTGAAGTTAGAGCTGAAGCTAGAGCCTATGCCATACGTGTGCATGAGGACGCATTTTCTCCCGATGTGATTATGTGTACTTTTTCTCTCTATGACACTTCTGTTATTACCTTGATTGACCCTAGTTCTACTCATTTATATGTGTGCATGAAATTAGTATCTAGTATGAATATGCCTGTTGAGTCTACAGAATTTATGATTAAAGTGTCAAACTCGTTAGCAAGCATGTTTTAGTTGATAAGGTATGTAAGAAATGTCCTTTGATGATTAGAGATCAATGTTTTCTGGTTGACTTGATGTTATTACCGTTCGATGAATTTCATGGTATATTGGGAATGAATTGGTTGACATTTCATGATGCTATAGTAAATTGTAGACAAAAAGTTATTGAATTGAAATGTGAAAATGGTGAAATTCTCCAGGTTGAATCAGATGAGTCAGATAGGTTTCCAATTGTGATTTCTTTGATGTCTACTAAAAAATGTATTAGAAAAGGATGTGAAGCTTATTTGGCTTATGTGTTGAATACAAAAGAGTTTGAGTTGAAGATTGAATCAGTGCCTGTTGTATGTAAGTATCGGATGTGTTCCCAGAAGAGCTTCCTAAATAACCTCCTATTAGGTAAGTTGAGTTTGGTATTGATTTAGTCCCTAGTACAGCACCTATCTTAATTGCTCCTTATAGAATGACCTGGAATGAATTGATAGAACTAAAGTCACTGTTGTGAGAATTGACCAACAAGGGTTTTGTAAGACTGAGCTTTTCGCCGTGGGGTGCTCTAGTGCTATTTGTGAAAAAGAAAGACGGATCTATAAGGTTATATATAGATTACCGATAGCTCAATAAGGTAACAATTAAGAATAAGTATCCTTTGCCAAGGATTGATGACTTGTTTGATCAGTTGAAAAAAGCGACATGGTTTTCTAAAATAGACTTGAGGTTTGGTTACTACCAGTTGAGAGTGAAAGACTTGATGTACCGAAAACTGCTTTTCGAATGAGGTATGGTCACTATGAATTTCTTGTCATGCCTTTTGGGTTAACGAATGTTGCTTCCGCATTTATAGACTTGATGAATCATATTTCCAACCGTACTTGGATAAATTTGTTGTTATTTTTATTGATGACATATTGATTTATTCTTGTGATGAATCCGAGCATGCCGAACACTTGAGAACTATTTTGCAAACCTTGAGAGACAAGAAGTTGTATGCTAAGTTTAGTAAAAGTGAGTTTTGGCTTGGATAAATTGGATTCTTAGGCCACATTGTTTCGGGTGATGGTATTAGAGTTGACCCGAGTAAGATCTCGGCTTTTGTTGAATGGAAACCGCCAAAGAATGTAACTGAGGTTAGAAGCTTTCTAGGCTTGGATGGTTATTACAGACAGTTTGTTAAAGGATTCTCCATGATTGCTACTTTGATGACGAGGTTGTTACAAAAAGATGTCAAGTTCGAGTGGACAGAAAGTTGCCAACAGAGTTTTGAGAAATTAAAGGCATTATTGACTAAAGCTCCGGTTTTAGTAAACCCAAGTCGGGTAAAGAATTTGTTATGCAAGAGATGCTTCCTTAAATGGTTTGGGATGTGTACTTATGCAAGAGGTTAAATTCGTAGCTTACGCTTTGAGACAGTTGAAGCCTCACAAGAAGAACTACCTGACACATGACTTAGAGTTGGCCGCCATAGTGTTTGCTTTGAAGATTTGGCGACATTATTTATTTGGTGAAAAATGCCATGTCTTTACTGATTACAAAAGTCTTAAGCACTTGATGACTTAAAAGGATTTGAACTTGCGATAACGATGATGGTTGGAACTGTTAAAAGATTATGAACTTGTGATTGATTACCATCCGAGTAAGGCGAATGTGGTCGCCAATGCTTTGAATACGAAGTCACTGTTTTCCTTAAGAGTTATGAATAAACTACTGACTTGGTCCGATGATGGTTTGATTCTAGCCGAGTTGAGAGCTTGACTGAGTTTTCTCCAACAGATTTGTGATGCTCAGAAAGTTGATAAAGTGTTGCAAGCTAAGAGAATCCAGTCTGAGTCCAACAGTGAACCGGATTTTCTGAGTGACTTCGATGGTTGTTTGAGATTTTGTGGTAGGATTTGTGTTCCAAAGGACACTAAATTGATTCGGAATATTTTACATGAGGCACACAACAATTTGATCATTGACTATCACTCGGGAAAAGCTAATGAAGTTGTTGATGCTCTAAGAAGAAAATCTTTGTTTGCTTTGCGAGCTTTGAACACACGGTTGACGTTGATTGTTGATGGTTCGATATTAGTTGAATTAAAAGCTAGACTGAAGTTTTTGCAACAGATGGGGATCAGAAAAATGACGCTAAAATGATCGCAAAACAGAAATAAATTGAGTCCACACTTGATTTGGACTTTCATGTTAATTCAGATGGCAGTTTATACTTTAGAAATAGGATTTGTGTTCCGAAGAAATCTGATCTCATTCAGAAGATTTTACAGGAAAATCACAGGTGTAGCTTATCGATACGTTCTGGTAGTAATAAACTGTATAGTGATTTGAAACAAATGTACTTATGGCCAGGTATGAAGTGAGAGATTTGAGAGTTCATATCAAAACTTTTAATCTGTCAGCAAGTTAAAGCCAAGCATTAGGTACCTTCTGCTTTATTACAACTTGTGATAATTCTAGAGTGGAAATAGGAACGTGTTACATTGAATTTTGTATATGGATTACTTTTATCTCTGAGGAACAAAGATGTTTAATGGGTCATTGTAGATCGTTTGACGAAATCTGCGCATTTCATTCCATTACATACAAATTACTCACTTGAGAAATTGGAAGAATTGTACATTTATGAGATTATTAGACTGCACGGTGTACCAATTTCTATTATCACTGATAGGGATTCACGGTTTACTTCTCGATTATGGAGTAAATTACACGAAGCTTTAGGTACTTAATTGCATTTTAGTACAGTGTTTCATGCATAGACCGATTGTCAGTCTAAACGAGTAATTTAGGTACTCGAGGATATGATCTGATGATGTGTTTTAGAGTTCGAAGGTAACCGGGAGATATTTCTTCCATTGGTTGAATTTGCATACAATAATATTTATCAGACGAGCATTAAAATGATACTGTATGAAGCTTTGTATGGTGATAAATGTCAAACTCCATTATAGTGGACTGAGCTGAGCAAGAAAAAGTTATTCGGTGTTGATTTGATTTGAGAAACCGAATAAAATGTCAAAGTGATACGTGACAGTTTGAAAGTTGCTTCTGATAATTAGAAATCCTATGTAGATTTGATAAGAAAAGATATAGAATTCCAATTCAGTGACAAGGTATTTCTAAAAGTATCACATTGGACAAAAGTTCTCCGGTTTGGTCGAAAAAGGAAACTAAGTCCATGATCGGACCATATGAGATCATTGAGAAACTTGCACCAGTGGCTTATCGATTGGCTTTACAGTCAAGTGAGAGAAAATTCATAATGTGTTTCATGTATCAATGTTACGACAATATCGGTCAGACCCTTCACATGTAATTTCACCTATAGGTGTTGAGATTTAGCCAAATATGTCGTACAACGAAGAATCGATCAGGAATTTTAGCTTAGGAAGGTAAAGAGTTAAGAAACAAAAGAATAGCTTTAGTTAAAGTTCTCTGGAAATGTCACAAGATCAAAGAAGCTACTTGGGAACCAGAAGAAGATATGAAAGTGCAATACTCGAACCTATTTTTTGATAAGATCTTTGGGGATAAAAATTCTTTTAGGGGGAGAATTGTAACAACCCGATTTTAATGATGTCGAAAACAATGGTTCTGGAACACAATTCTGACGACGGGATTATTAATCTTGTATTAAAATCTCGTTAAGAAATTTTGATGTTTTCATGATTAATTAAGAAAAAAGGACTAAATTATGAAATGAGTAAAATTTGAGTTCTATTAGCTAAAGGAGTCTAATGGCTATGAAATCTTAAACTAAAAGACTTAGATGGTAATTATACCCATTAGTGAGATAATGGATATTCATGGGCAAGGTTTTGTGATAATTTTTAATAAGTAATAAGGTTAATATGGTAAATAAGTAAATAAAATTAAAACTAAAAGAAATTAAACAATGTATCATTTTTATTTCTTCATCCCAAACCAATTTTAAGAGAAGAAAACCTCCATTGTTTCTAGCTTGGTTCGACTAAGCATAAATTGGTGCATGGTAAGTGTTTTTCATCCCATTTTTAATGATTTTTATGTTTTTGAGTTTGTTTTAGCTTAATTTAACTAGCTCAGGGGTTAATTTGTAAAATTATTAAGGGTTGAGGGACTTACAATGAATTTTTTTGAATGATTTTAGATGTTAGTTGATAGATTATGAATCTTTTTTGGAAAATGAACAAGTTTTGTTAAATGATTTTTGATGAATTTTGGAAATAGGGATTAAATTAATGAAGATGTAAATTCTAGGGTTTTATTGTGGAATGATGGTTGGTATGGGTTGTTTTAAAGTCCCTTAAATCTATGGTTAATATGGATTTAGATTGAAATGGTTAGATTTTAAGTTAAAATGTTAAAATGTTAGGGGAAAATCGGTAATTTTGCATCAATATGAAATGTGGATTAAATTGAATACTAGAAGTAGTTAATTGATTGAGACTATTTATTTAGATCAAGATAAACCACGATCGAACTTAGATCGAGGAAAGGCTAAAGCTTCGTATTAGTTGATCTAACTTCTACGCTCTAGCCATTGAGGTAAGTTGATATGAACTATAATAGTTTTAATCCTATTTAAATTGAATGCTTAATATGTTCTTTTGATAAGAATGAATCAATATACAAATGTATCAATGCTATGATTAATTGACAGATACCAAGTCCCGGTTGAACCCTAGGAATTCTTAGGATACAGATGACAAGTCATTAGGGATTTCATGTTTTGGGTGCTGGTCTTGAATGTCCTATTGATGGCTAAGGTCCTCCATTTTTTGCGGGTTCTCCACAGCTCGTGTGAGCAGCATCATGTAGCTTACATTCTAATCCATAGCTCATGTGAACAAACCCTTTTCACAACTCGTGTAAGCAATGATGTAAAGTAAAGTTTACGATTATATGTAAAGGCACACTTCGTGTGAGCTTTCCCGTGTATCTGATGTAATTCTATATGGTTCAACGGGCAAGAAAAAGGAATGAAATGGTAAGTATTCAAATGGAATTAAGTACAATCTTATTGAAAGGATTTATGAATTCAATGATGTATTTCGTATGGAAATCTACTTGTCTTATGGTTAAATTCATTTAGATCTTATACAAGTGTACTAACTTATGAATTTAATGATATTGTTTAGGCATTAGCCAAGCTTATGGTTTTTTGGTTGATATTATACTTATGCTTTATATTATGAAAATGAAATGATAAGTTACGTTTTGGTTTATATGACCTTACTAAGCACTCGTTGCTTGTAATATCCTAAATTAGGGCTTAATCGAAATAGTGGTTTCGTGACCACAAATCCGAGATAGAAATAATTATTTTATAATTATTTTGATGATTATGATATGATTGCATGATTGTGTGAAAATTTCGTGATGAAATTCTATGCCTAAAGTGCTTAAATTGAAAGTAGGGACTAAATCGAATAAGTTGCAAAACTTGCATTCTAGAAGTTTTTAGTATGAAATTGTTTTGGAATATTAATGAGGAGGTCTTAAATAGCAATTTGACCAATTTTAAGTTCATGGACAAAATTAGGACATGGAAGGAATTTTTGGAAAGTTTAGTAGTAAGGGTATTTTGGTCATTTAGTTATTAAAATGAATTAAAAACAAAATTAAAAGCCAATTTTTGTCCATCTTCTTCATTAGGCCGAAATTTCAAGGGTTCTCCATAGCTAGGGTTTGTTTCAAGCTTCCAAGCTGTAACAGCCCAAAATTTACCCTAGTCGGGAAGTGGTTTCGGGACCACAAAACCGAGTCATAAAAATAATTAATTTCCATATTCTATGCTTATTATGTGTGTACATGAGTATGTGGAAGTTTCATTCTCCAATTTTGCCAATTGCATGAGAAATTATTAAATAGGGATCGATATGAGACATGGTGAAAATATGATAGGCTAATTTAAAATGGTCTATTAATGCATGTTGTGAAAATGATGGGTTTGCATGTCAAATTACCCAAAATTTGAGCTAGTGGTTGGCCATGCTATGGGTGGAAACATGTTGGGAACATGTTGGCCTAGTGAGGTATGTAGGAAAAAAATAAAATAAGGAGTATGGGTAATAAAGAAAGGAAAAACAAAAAAAATGAGTGGTTGTTTCCCCCCCATTGCCGTGAGCTAAAGAAAGGAAAAGAAAAACTTGTTCATCCTTTTTCATCCTCTTTTGACCGAAAATTCTAAGGGAGGAGGAAGGAGTTCTTGCTTCATGTTTGGTTTGGAAGAGAATTAGGAGGAAGTTTGGCCATGCATGTAACTAGATTGAGGTATGTTTGATATTATTCTTTGAGATTCATGTATATTTTAAGTTGTAAGTTTGAAATCTACCTAGCCATGGTTCAAACTTTGTTAAATGATGGAGATGATAGTCGGCCATGCATGTTACATTCTTGGTTGGTATTTTGATGTTTGATGTTGTGGTGATGAGGCATGAAGATGAGTTAAGATTCGGCCTAGGTGGAGTTTGTGTTAATGCCATTGCATGCTAAATATGAAGCTTGTTAATGATGCATGTGATGGTGGATTGATGATTCTTGAATCTCTTTTTTTAGCATTTTTGAGTGAGCACATATGTGCATTGGTTGCTAGATGGGGAAGAATCGGCTAGCAAGTTGTGTGCTAAGGCCGAATATAATTTTTGTAGGTTAATGAGTAATGCATGTGCTAAATTGATGGAAAGGGAGAGGATGCTTTACTAGTGTATAAATGATATAAAGATTTTAGAAATTATTTTTGGTTAGGTGTATGTATAATTAGGTATATTCGGCCATATGAGTAAATATATAGATGATGTTAAATTTGATTATGTATAATGGGCCATATAGGGTACACATTGTGATATTAACTTTGATTCTCTATAATTGATCAAGTGGGTGATTAGTAAGGGTGATTGTCGAATATACTAACATACATATGCATGTGTAATTGGATTGTAAATAATTAGCAAGGCGGTTAAACTAGTTGATTTATTGATTAAGCTCAAGGAGTTAAAGGAGGAGAATCGAGCAAAGGCAAAGAAAAGATCATCGAGTAGCCGAGTTGGAACCATCTTACCCAACACAAGTAAGTCATTAAGCATATCTTTGGTATTGATTTAAAGGATCGTAATACCTATACCATTGTGTTTAATGAGATGAAATGTATACAAATGTACATGTAAGTAGAGATGAAATTTGTCGAATGTAAAAAGGAAGTGAAGCATATTGAGTGGCTGGTTTTCGGCACTAAGTGTGCGGGCAATAAGTGTTCACGGTCATGAGATTGGCACTAAGTGTGCGGGTTTAAATTGTACAGCACTAAGTGTGCGTGGTTGATTATTAAGCACTATGTGTGCGAACCCAATATATATTTTCTATAAATTATTTACATTAAGGGTGCGACCTTACCGAGTCGATTTTGGACAGCGGGAAAGGTAAGTGTGCGAACTTGAAATGCATGGCACTAAGTGTGTGAGTTTAAAGTGCATGGCACTAAGTGTGCGCGGTTGATTATTAAGCACTATGTGTGCGAACCCAATATATATTTTCTATAAATTATTTACATGAAGGGTGCGACTTTACCGAGTCAATTTTGGACAGCGGAAAAGGTAAGTACCTTGAGTTCATGGCTAATAGGCGCTATGTTTATATTTGGAGTTGAGCTTGGTAAGTTTTGAACCTATGTGACGATTATAGTTGAAGTCACGTACATAAGGTTCATTGTGGAATAGGTGAAAGTTCGTTTAATTGTATGATTATAACGAAAATAAAATGATGTATGAAAGGTCAATGTAGGACTTGGTATGAGATTGAACCATAGGGTTTAAGGAACTATGGTATAGTTTGGTATGGATGGAGTACTTAACCTCATTTCATTGTTTCTTGTTGTGATAATTTTATTAATGGATGGTTGTGGAATGCTTATGGCTTACTGAGTTATATACTCATTCGGTGTTTGCTTGTCACCTATTCTAGGTTTCTTGGACTCGTCTCTTTTTGTGTGATCGTGCCGTCGTCGAAGTCATCACATCGGCTAGCAACCTTTGGTATTTTCTTCTTAGTTGGTCTAAGAGAACATTTCGGCATGTATAGGCTAATATGTTTTGTTGAAATTTGGTATGTAAACTTTTAGCCATGCGAAAATGGCATAATGTTCCGTTGAATTTGGTTCTAATGTTGGGTCGTAAGTCTTGGTAATACGATTTTTATGCCATATGTCATGGTTGATTATTTTGGTGTTAAAATTCATGATATGGCAATAGTGTAGTAGGGGGATGTTTGACAATGATTAGCCTTTGGCATGGCTAGTCATGATCATAATTTGTGATATGTATGACGAATCACTAGTTAGATCAAGGAGAAATCACGAAATGGGCATAGTTGCTTTCATAACAGATGCTGGCAGCAGCAGTGACGTGAGATTGAAAAATCACTAAAAATAGTAGGAGTGGGATTAATTGATGGATAAATTATGTATTCGAAGCTCGATGAGTCTATTTTAATATAGAAGCAACGAAAAGATCATATGGACAGTATGTTAAGAGATATTCAGGTTCTCGTGAGACAGGGCCAGAACGGTTTCTGGATTCCCTGTTCCGACTTTGGAAATTCATTATAAATTAACCAGAGACAATTAGGAGTCATACCATATATGGATAGATTCCTCTCTGAGTCTAGTTTCTATAGAAACAAATGGCATCAGTATTGAAGCTCTGTGCAGGGAGATATCCAGGTCGTAATGCGCAAAGGTCAGTGTAGTCGATCCCTGTAACATGGGAGACTTTGACTAATAAACTGTACTAATTGGCCCGACCAAAAATTCTAGAAAAAATATGTAGATGGGCATATGAGTCTAGTTTCAGGGAAAAATCACGAAACTGATTTTCGAGTTGTGAAACTCAAGATATGATTTTTTTTTAAAGTGACTAGTACGCAGATTGGCAGTGTCTGAGAAATATTTTTATAAAGGGTTTAAAGTCTGCTAACACCTCGTGTTCGACTCCGGTGTCGGTCTCGGGTTCGGGGTGTTACATTTGATTGGTATCAGAGCTATGGTTTAGTCGGTTCTAGGACTACCATAGCACGTATGAGTCTACCTATACATGCCGAATGTTAATGTTTAACTGTGTGATGACTTCTGACGGTTAAAATTTATGTTTTGATTAGTAAATGGATCCCGATGTAGAGAGAACCTTGGCGGATGACATTGAAAGTGTAGCGGCTGCTCCTGCACAAGGGACACCGCCTGTTGAACCTCAGTCATCTGCGAATAATCAAGGTGAGGGGGCTAAACAAGCCTTCTTTACCATGATGAATGAGTGGGTCGCGCAGTATGCCCGAACCAATCCGGCTGTCCAACAATTCCCGAATTTGAATAATCCACCCCCGGAGCCAGTAATGCCATCAGTTACTGATCCTGTGAGGCTGAGTAAGCCACTTGTAGACTTGATTAGGAAGCGCGGGGCTGAGGAGTTCAGGGCCATAGTTACTGATGATGCTGAAAGGGCCGAGTTCTGGCTTGATAATACCATTCGGGTGTTTGATGAACTGTCATGCACACCCGATGAACGTCTAAAGTGTGCTATATCCTTGTTGCGGGACTCAGCCTACTATTGGTGGAGGACCCTGATTTCCATAGTCCCAAACGAACAAGTAACTTGGGACTTCTTTCAGATGGAATTTCGAAAGAAATATATTAGTCAACGGTTCATTGATCAAAAGCATAAGGAATTCTTGGAACTCAAGCAAGGCCGTATGACAGTATCTGAATACGAACATGAATTCGTAAGACTCATTAGGTATGCCCGGGAGTGTGTAGCTGATGAGGTTGCTATGTGCAAAAGATTCGAAGAAGGATTGAATGAAGATTTAAAGCTACTAATGGGTATTTTGGAAATAAAAGAATTCGTAACACTAGTCGAACGAGCCTGCAAGGCGGAAGAACTTAGAAAGGAAAAGAAGAAGGCTGAATTTGAAGCTAGAGACTATCGTAAAAGATCGACGGGTAAAGCTCCGTTCTCAGCCGTAAAGAAGTTCAGGGAGGACACTAATAAGTCGAGGACGACTGCGGGAATTTCCATCAGAGCAAGACCATCGACGGACTCCCGAGCTACTTCGGTAGCTAGTGTGGGCAATAATCGTCTAGAGAAACCTGAATGTCCCCAATGTGGAAGATGACACATAGGTGAATGTTGGGGTAAGTCTATTAACAGGGCCTGTTACGGATGCGGTTTGAAGGACCACTTCATTAGAGATTGCACGGAGCTTGATGAGAAGAATAAGATTCAAGGTGCAAGACCTAGTGGAGTGACAACTAGAGGTAGACCACCGAGAATTTTAGGAGGTAGGGGTGGTAGTCAGAGAGGGGCCTCTGATACGGCTGTTCGAGCCGAGAACCGCACTCCTGCTAGAGCATATGCCATCCGCGCACGAGAGGAGGCATCCTCCCCTGACGTCATCACTGGTACCTTCACTCTCTTTGATACTAATGTGATTGCATTGATTGACCCTGGCTCTACTCATTCATATGTATGTGAAACCTTAGCATCCAGTAAGACTCTACCTGTTGAGTCTACTGAGTTCGTAATTCGGGTGTCAAATCCCTTGGGTCGTTACGTGCTTGTCGACAAAGTGTGTAAGAGATGTCCCCTAGTAATTCGAGGTTCTTGTTTTCCGGCGGACTTGATGCTTTTGCCGTTTGATGAATTTGATGTTATTCTTGGTTTGGATTGGCTGACCGCGCATGATGCGGTTGTGAATTGCAAAAGCAAGACTATTGATTTGAGGTGCGTAAATAACGAGGTAATCCGAGTTGAGTCTACAGGTTTGAAGGGGTTGCCAGCTGTAATATCAGCAATGTTGGCCCAGAAATATGTAAGAAAAGGGTGCGAAGCATACCTTGCGTATGTACTTGATGATAAAGAATTAGAAAAGAAACCCGAATCTGTGCGGGTGGTTTGTGAATACCCGGATGTTTTTCCTGAAGAATTATCGGGTTTACCACCTGTTCGGGAGGTAGAGTTTGGTATTGAGCTTGTACCTGGGACTACGCCGATTTCGATAGCTCCGTATCGTATGGCACCAACCGAGTTAAAAGAGTTAAAATCTCAGTTGCAAGAATTGACGGATAGAGGTTTTGCTCGACCAAGTTTCTCACCTTGGGGTGCACCAGTATTATTCGTGAAAAAGAAGGACGGAACCATGAGGTTGTGCATTGACTATCGTCAACTGAATAAAGTGACGATAAAGAACAAATATCCGTTGCCACACATCGATGATTTGTTCGACCAACTGAAGGGAGCCTCAGTGTTCTCAAAAATAGATTTGAGATCGGGCTATTATCAGTTGCGAATTCGAGATTCGGACATACCCAAAACTGCTTTCAGAACGAGGTACGGTCACTACGAGTTCTTAGTGATGCCGTTTGGGCTTACTAATGCCCCTGCAGTATTTATGGATTTGATGAATCGGATCTTCAGACCATATTTGGATCGGTTCGTAGTTGTGTTCATTGATGACATCTTGGTCTATTCAAGAGATGAGATCGAACATGCTGAACACTTGAGATTAGTGTTGCAAGTTTTGCGGGATAAGAAGTTATATGCTAAGTTCAGTAAGTGTGAGTTCTGGTTAAGAAAGGTTAGCTTCTTGGGTCATGTGGTATCTGCATCGGTTATTCGAGTTGACCCGAACAAAATCTCAGCCATACTTAACTGGAAACCTCTGAGAAATATTACTGAGGTTCAAAGCTTTTTGGGACTCGCCGGTTATTACCGACGATTTGTCAAAGGTTTCTCGATGATAGCCACACCAATGATGAAGCTACTTCAAAAGGATGCTAAGTTCGAATGGACGGAGAAATGTCAGAAAGGCTTCGATCAATTGAAAACTCATTTGACTGAAGCTCCAATTTTAGTGCAACCCGAATCAGGCAAAGAGTTTGTCATTTATAGTGACGCATCCCTACTCGGATTGGTTCAACCAATACATTCGAACTAATACGGCTGTTCCACAACCTCCATTCCCGACTAATACCACCCCCGCACCTACAATACCTCCGGTAACTGACCAAATAAGGTCAAATAAGCCCCCAGTTGACAGAATCCGAAAACATGGGGCTACTGAATTTAAGGCTACGGATAGCGAAGATGCCGAGCAAGCTGAATTTTGGTTGGACAACACTATCCGGGTACTCGATGAGCTATCTTGTACACCCGATGAATGCCTAAAGTGTACTATCTCCTTGCTACGCGATTCTGCCTACTATTGGTGGAGTACTCTGACTTCTGTTGTGCCCCGAGAGCAAGTAACTTGGGAGTTTTTCCAAACTGAGTTTCGGAAAAAGTATATCAGTCAGAGATTTGTTGATCAAAAACGGAAGGAATTTCTTGAGCTTAAGCAAGGTTCCATGTCAGTTACTGATTACGAGCGAAAATTTGTTAGACTTAGTAGATACGCTCGGGAATGTGTTTCGTCCGAGGCTATTATGTGTAAATGCTTCGAGGATGGGCTGAATGAAGATATAAAAATGTTTGTTGGCGTTCTTGAAATACGAGAGTTCGTAGTACTTGTCGAGCGAGCTTGTAAAGCTGAAGAGCTTAGAAAAGAAAACCAAAAAGTTGATGAGGGAACTGGAGAGTTTCGTAAAAGATCCTCGCGAAAGTCTCTTCAACAGGCATCGAAGAAATTTCGAGATGATGCGGGCCAGTTTAGAGGCACTTCGGGCCTTTTTAGACGAGATCGTGATCGACCCCTTGTGGGTACACGAGGCACTTCGGTCGCCAGTGTTGGGAATGAACGTCGAGACAGAACGAAATGTCAATATTGCGGTAAATGGCATTCGGGGAGTTGTAGATTCCCTGACCGCTCCTGTTACAAGTGCGGATCAGTTGACCACTTCATTAAAGATTGCCCGAGGTTGTCTGAACAGAATGTAAATCAGAGTGGGAAACCGGGTGCTACCACTGCTCGAGGTAGACCATCTGGAAATACGGGCAATGCTAGTGGTGGTCAGAGAGGATCTAGAGATGCTACGACTAGATCCGAGGCTCGTGCGCCTGCTAGAGCTTATGCTATACGTGCCCGCGAGGATGCTTCTTCGCCTGATGTTATTACCGGTACTTTTACTCTCTTTGATACTAATGTCATTGCTTTGATTGACCCCGGTTCTACTCATTCTTACTTATGTGAAACCTTAGCATCCAGTAAGACTTTACCTATTGAGTCTACTGAGTTCGTAATTCGGGTGTCAAATCCCTTGGGTCGTTACGTGCTTGTCGACAAAGTGTGTAAGAAATGTCCCCTAGAAATTCGAGATTCCTGTTTTCCGGCGGACTTGATGCTTTTGCCGTTTGATGAATTTGATGTTATTCTTGGTTTGGATTGGTTGACCGTGCATGATGCGATTGTGAATTTCAAAAGCAAGACTATTGATTTGAGGTGCGCAAATAACGAAGTAATCCGAGTTAAGTCTACGGACTTGGAAGGGATGCTAGCTGTAATATCAGCAATGTTGGCCCAGAAATATGTAAGAAAAGGGTGCGAAGCATACCTTGCGTATGTACTTGATGACAAAGAATTAGAAAAGAAACCCGAATCTGTGCCAGTGGTTTGTGAATACCCGGATGTTTTTCCTGAAGAATTACCCGGTTTACCACCTGTTCGGGAGGTAGAGTTTGGTATTGAGCTTGTACCTGGGACTACGCCGATTTCGATAGCTCCGTATCGTATGGCACCAACCGAGTTAAAAGAGTTGAAAGCTCAGTTGCAAGAATTGACGGATAGTGGTTTTGCTCGACCAAGTTTCTCACCTTGGGGTGCACCAGTATTGTTCGTGAAAAAGAAGGACGGAACCATGAGGTTGTGCATTGACTATCGTCAACTGAATAAAGTGATGATAAAGAACAAATATCCCTTACCGCGTATCGATGATTTGTTCGACCAACTGAAGGGAGCCTCAATGTTCTCAAAAATAGATCTGAGATCGGGCTATTATCAGTTGCGAATTCGAGAAACGAACATACCCAAAACTGCCTTCAGGACGAGATATGGTCACTACGAGTTCTTAGTGATGCCGTTTGGGCTCACTAATGCCCCTGCGGTATTTATGGATTTGATGACATCTTGGTCTATTCAAGAGATGAGACCGAACATGCTGAGCACCTAAGACTGGTGTTGCAAATTTTGCGGGATAAGCAGTTATATGCTAAGTTCAGTAAATGTGAGTTCTGGTTAAGAGAGGTTAGCTTCTTGGGTCATGTGGTATCCGCATCGGGTATTCGAGTTGACCCGAGCAAAATTTCAGCCATACTTAATTGGAAGCCTCCAAGAAATATTACCGAAGTTCGGAGCTTCCTGGGGCTCGCCGGTTATTACCGACGATTTGTAAAAGGTTTCTCGATGATAGCCACACCAATGACGAAGCTACTTCAAAAGGATGTTAAGTTCGAATGGACGGAGAAATGTCAGAAAAGTTTTGATCAACTAAAAACTTATTTGACTGAAGCTCCAATTTTAGTGCAACCCGAATCAGGCAAAGGGTTTGTCATTTATAGTGACGCATCCCTACTTGGGTTGGGTTGCGTATTGATGCAAGAAGGTCGAGTGGTGGCCTATGCGTCGAGACAATTAAAGCCACATGAGAAAAATTATCCGACCCATGATCTTGAACTAGCTGCCATCGTATTTGCTTTAAAAATATGGCGACATTACTTATTTGGTGAAAAGTGCCATGTATTTTCGGATCACAAAAGTCTCAAATATTTGATGACTCAAAGAGACTTAAATCTGCGACAAAGACGTTGGCTTGAGTTGTTGAAAGATTACGAGCTTGTCATTGATTACCACCCGGGAAAGGCTAATGTGGTTGCGGACGCCTTAAGCCGGAAATCATTGTTTGCTTTACGAGCGATGAATGTGCACTTGTCTGTTCTACCCGACAATGTGTTAGTAGCTGAATTAAAAGCCAAACCATTATTGATTCATCAAATTCGTGAAGCCCAGAAAGTTGATGATGAATTGGTTGCAAAACGGGCTGAGTGTGCTCCGAACAAGGAATCGAAGTTTCAAATTGATGATGATGATTGTTTGAGGTTCAGAAGTCGTTTGTGTGTTCCAAGGAATTCGGAACTCATTTCAATGATTCTGAACGAAGCCCATTGTAGCCGAATGTCAATTCACCCGGGGAGTACGAAAATGTACAACGATTTGAAACGTTGGTTTTGGTGGCATGGTATGAAACGAGACATCTCCGACTTTGTTTCGAGATGTTTAATATGTCAACAAGTGAAAGCGAAACATCAAGTTCCTTTAGGATTACTTCAGCCGATCATGATACCCGAGTGGAAATGGGATCGAGTCACAATGGACTTTGTGTCCGGACTGCCATTGTCAACAAGTAAGAAGGATGCGATTTGGGTTGTTGTTGATAGACTGACTAAGTCGGCTCACTTTATCCCCGTGCGTACGGATTTTTCATTGGATAAACTAGCCAAATTGTATGTTTCTCAGATTGTGAGATTACACGGGGTACCTATTTCTATCGTGTCGGATAGAGATCCGAGATTCACCTCGCGATTTTGGAGGAAATTGCAAGAAGCTTTGGGTACCAAGCTGCATTTTAGCACTGCTTTTCATCCCCAAACCGATGGTCAATCTGAGCGGATAATTCAGATACTTGAGGATATGTTCAGATGTTGCATCCTCGAGTTCAGTAGTTCATGGGAACGGTATTTACCTTTGATTGAATTCGCTTACAACAATAGTTTTCAATCAAGTATTAGGATGGCACCTTACGAGGCTTTGTACGGTCGTAAATGCCGTACACCATTGTTTTGGACCGAGCTCGGTGAAAGTAAAATTTTCGGAGTTGATTTTGATTAAGGATGCCGAACAGAAAGTAAAGGTAATCCGTGAAAGTCTGAAAGCAGCCACAGATCGTCAAAAATCGTATACGGATTTGAAACGAAAGGACATTGAATATCAGGTGGGAGGTAAAGTGTTTCTTAAAGTTTCGCCTTGGAAGAAGGTACTCAGATTTGGCCGTAAGGGCAAGTTGAGCACGAGATTCATTGGGCCGTACGAAATCTCCGAACGAGTTGGTCCGATTGCGTATAGATTGATTTTGCCCCCTGAGCTTGAAAAGATTCACGACGTCTTTCATGTTTCGATGCTTCGACGCCATCGATCTGATCCATCGCACATAATTAGCCCATCAGAGGTTGAAATTCAAGCCGATATGAGTTATGAAGAAGAACCGATGCGTATCCTAGCTCGTGAAGTAAAGGAGTTGCGGAACAAAAGGGTTCCGTTAGTGAAGGTGTTATGGCTCAAACACGGGATCGAGGAAACTACTTGGGAAACCGAGAGCTCGATGAAAGAACGATACCGAAACCTATTTACCGGTAAGCTTTTCGAGGACGAAAATTTCTTAAGTGGGGGAGAGTTGTGACAGCCCAAAATTGACCCTAGTCGGGAAGTGGTTTCGGGACCGCTAAACCGAGTCACCGAAATGTTTGAATGTGATATTTATTGTCTAGAATATGTAATTATGAATGTGTGAAAATTTCAAGCTTCGATTTAGTCGATTGCATGTGAATTTAGTCAATAGGACTTATGTGCGACATTTTGAAATGTGATAGGTCGAAGCATAAGGACCTATTAGCTCATGAAATAAAAAGGGGGGACTTGCATGTCAAATTCCCCCCCTAACTAGTAGTGGCCGGCCATGACAAGCATGGTAGACCAAGTGTGATGGGCAAAACATGTCATAGACATGTTGTGTTAGTGCATCATGAGTGGAAACATGTCACAAACATGTTATGTTAGTGAGGTTTGTTAGGAAAAATAAAATAAGGAGCATGGGCATTAAATAATGAAAGGGAATATGATGAAAACAAAAAAAAGTGTGTGGTTGTTTCTTTCCCCCCCCCATTTAGCCGAAACTAGAAAGAAAAACAAAAAAAAAGTGCTCATCCTTTGGTTCATCTTTGGCCAAAAATTTTAAGGAGGAAGGAAGAAGAAAGGTTGAAGAGGTTCAGCCATGCATGTGACTAGGCTAAGGTATGTTTGGTGATGTTCCATGAGATGCATGCATATTTTAGTTGTTAGCTTGAGTTCTACCTAGCCCATGGTCTAAATCTTGCTATGTGATGGAAATGACACTCGGCCATGGATGCACCATTCTTGGTTGATGTTTGATGTTGTGGTGATGAGGCATGAAGATGAGTTAAGTTTCGGCTAAGGTGGATTTGTGTTGATGTCATTTGCATGCTAAGTGTAAAGCTGTGTAATGATGCATGTGATGGTGGATTGATGATTCTTGAATCTTCTTTTTAGCATTTTTGAGTGAGCCCATATGTGCATTGGTTGCTAAATGGAGAAGAATCGGCTAGCAAGTTGTGTGCTAAGGCCGAATATAATTTTTGTATATTAATGAGTAATGCATGTGTTAAATTGATGGAAAGGGAGAGGATGCTTTACTAGTGTATATATGTGTGTATTAGCCAGGTTTTGAACTTGAAACAAAAGGGTGTTTAGTCAATACAAGTGACCATACTTGTAGAATGTATTAAGTGTTGAAATCGGCCCCAAAATAGACATGCATATTCGGCCAAGGGGGAAAAATTAGCTAAAATGTTGAGTTTGATTCATGATTCCGTACATATGTGACTTTAATGTCTAATGTATAAATATGGGCTAAGTGCCTTGTGTTCCTCTTTTCGATGCTCAAATGATTAAATCAATTTATTTGTTTAATTAAGCTCAAGAGCAAAGGGGAAATAAATCCGATAAAGGGAAGGAAAAAGTGGTCGAATAGCTATCGGAATCGTTCGACAACACCCGAGGTAAGTTCTTGAGTAAGAGAGCTTAAATTAAGATTTGATTAGATCATGTTTTAAGCAAATCAAAATCATGCTCTTTGTGTGTGGCTATTGAGCCGAAATTACAAGAATGATAAGTGTCTTGTGTTGAGTTTTGCTAACGAAAATGAAATACGAATGTGCCATGATTTATTGTTAAATGTGCATGGTTATTTGAATGATGTCCGGGCTAAGTCCCGAAGGCTTTGTGCTAAGTGACCATATCCGGACTAAGATCCGAAGGCATTTGTGCGAGATACTAATTCCGGGCTAAGCCCGAAGGCATTGGTGCGAGTTACTAAATCCGGGTTAAGTCCCGAAGGCATTTGTGCGAGTTACTAAATCCGGGTTAAGTCCCGAAGGCATTTGTGCGAGTTACTATAACCGGGCTATGTCCCGAAGGCATTTGAACGAGGAGCTATATCCGGTTAAATTCCGAAGGTACGTGATTTGGGAATTAATGATCTTGCTGTAAAAATTTCAGTTAATACTCTAGAAACATCCCAACATTGAGGTATGTTTCGTATGTGCTTGAATTTAGTTGAGCCCTTACAAATAAGTATTCGCTCAGTTGATAAACGAGCTACCGGCCTTTGGCTAAGTTGATCTTTTGTGTATGTACATAAGGGTTGGTAATGTGAAGCAAGTATGATATCGAAAATTTGTGCATATGAAATTATCCGTTTAGCTATATGAATGCTATACTTTTGTTGTGCTGGAATTCCTTGCTCAAAACTTACTAAGCATAAATTGCTTACTCCGTTTCATTGCTCCTCTGTTTTATAGATTTGGTTCTCCAGCTATCGGACTCGGGATCTTGAAGTCAAAGTCGCCCACACTATCAAAGCCCCCTTTTGGTACAATTTTGGTTGAACTTCGAAATGGCATGTATAGGACTACCCGTTTGTTGGGGGTCATGGACCCTTTGGACTTGTATAATTTTGGTTAGCCATGCGAAAATGGCTTATATATGTTTGAGTATAATGTTATAATCATTTGGTGTGGATATGCTTGACAAGGATTGGCCATGGGAATGGTTAATCACTACCATAAATTGTGCTATTTATGCAAAAAGGGCTAGTTGAATCATGGAAACTATGAAATAGGTAAAGTCTACCTTAAAGGCAGATGCTGACAGCAGCAGTGATGTAGATTTGGAAAATCACTAAAAATAGTAGGAATGGGATTAAATAGTGAATAAATTATGTAAACGAACCTTGATGAATCTATTTTCATAGGAAAGTAACGAAACAATCATACAGATAGTATGTTAAGAGATATTTAGGTTCTCGTGAGACAGGGCCAGAACGGTTTCTGGATTTCCTGTTCCGACTTTGGAAATTAATTATAAATTAACCAGAGATAATTATGAGTCAAACCATATATGTATAGATTCCACTCTGAGTCTAGTTTCTATAGAAACAAACGGCATCAGTATTGAAGCCCTGTACAGGGAGATATCCAAGTCGTAATGCGCAAAGGTCAGTGTAGTCGATCCCTGTAACATGGGAGACTTTGACTAATAAACTGTACTAATTGGCCAAACCAAAAATTCTAGAAAAAAATATGTAGATGGGAATTTGAGTCTAGTTTCAGGGAAAATTTACGGAACTGGATTCCGAGTTCCTGAACTCAACATATGATCTTTAAAGCGACTAGTACGCAGATTGGCAGTGTCTGGGAAATTATTTTTAAAGTCTGTTAACACCTCGTGTTCGACTCCGGTGACGGTCTCGGGTTCGGGGTGTTACAGTTATTCTCGGTATGGATTGGTTGACCATTCATGATGCAGTTGTGAATTGCAAAAGAAAGACTATTGATTTGAGATGTGCAAATGATGAGATAATCCGAGTTGAGTCTACTGATGTGAACGGGTTACCAACAGCCTCGATATTGGCTCAGAAATATGTCAAAAAGGGGTGTGAGGCATATCTTGCGTACGTACTTGATAGTAAAGAATCAGAAAAGAAAATTGAAGCAGTGCCATTGGTTTGTGAGTATTCAGATGTTTTTCTTGAAGAGTTACCGGGATTACCACTTGTTCGAGAGGTAGAATTCGGCATCGAACTTGTACCTGGGACTACACTAATTTCGATAGCTCCGTACCGTATGGCACCCACAGAATTGAAAGAATTGAAAACTCAGTTGCAAGAGTTGACGATAGAGGGTTCGCTCAACCGAGTTTTTCACCTTGGGGTGCACAAGTATTGTTTGTGAAAAAGAAGGATGGAACCATGAGATTGTGCATTGACTATCATCAGTTGAATAAAGTGACAGTAAAGAATAAATATCCATTACCGCGTATTGATGATTTGCTTGATCAGCTGAAGGGAGCCTCAGTGTTTTCAAAGATAGATTTGAGATTGGGTTATTATCAGTTGCGAGTTCGAGACTCAGATATACCTAAAACTGCTTTCAGAATGAGATGCGGTCACTATGAGTTCTTAGTGATGCCGTTTGGGCTCACTAATGCCCCTGCAGTATTTATGGACTTGATGAATCGGATCTTCAGACCGTATTTGGATCGGTTTGTAGTTGTGTTTATCGATGACATTTTGGTCTATTCGCGAGATGAAATCGAACATGCTGAACACCTGAGATTAGTGTTGCAGATTTTACGGGATAAGCAATTATATGCTAAGTTCAGTAAATGTCAATTCTGGTTAAAAGAAGTTAGCTTTTTGGGTCATGTGGTATCCGCATCGGGTATTCGAGTTGATCTGAGCAAAATTTCAGTCGTATTTAACTGGAAGCCTCCAAGAAATGTTACTGAGCTTCGGAGCTTTTTGGGGCTTGCCAGTTACTACAGACGATTTGTAAAGGGTTTCTCGATGATAGCCACACCAATGACGAAACTACTTCAGAAAGATGTTAAGTTTGAATGGTCAAAAAAATGTCAGAAAAGTTTCGATCAATTGAAATCTTATTTGACTGAAGCTCCAGTACTAGTGTAGACCGAATCCGGTAAAGAGTTTGTCATTTACAGTGATGCATCCTTACTTGGGCTGGGTTGTGTGTTGATGCAAGAAGGTCGAGTGGTAGCTTACGCATCGAGGCAGTTGAAGCCGCATGAGAAAAACTATCCGACCCATGATCTCGAATTAGCTGCCATTGTTTTTGCTTTGAAAATATGGCGACATTACTTGTTTAGAGAGAAGTGCCATGTATATTCGGATCACAAAAGCCTCAAATATTTAATGACTTAAAGAGATTTGAATCTTCAACAAAGACGTTGTCTTGAGTTATTGAAAGATTATGAACTTGTTATTGACTATCACCCGGGAAAGGCTAATGTGGTTGCTGATGCTTTAAGTCGTAAATCACTGTTTGCTTTACGAGCGATGAATGTACACCTGTCCATTTCATCCGATAATGTGTTAGTAGTAGAATTAAAAGCCAAACCATTATTGATTCATCAAATTCGTGAAGCTCAGAAAGTTGATGATGAATTGGTTGCTAAACAAACCGAATGTGTCTCAAATGTAGAATCAGAGTTTCAAATCGACGACAATGATTGTTTGAAGTTCAAAAGTCGATTGTGTATTCCAAGAAATTTGAAACTTATTTCGGTGATTTTGAGCGAGGTTCATAGTAGCCGAATGTCAGTCCACCCGGGAAGTACGAAAATGTACAACGATCTGAAACGTCAGTTTTGGTGGCCCGGTATGAAACGAGACATTTTTTATTTTGTTTCGAAGTGTTTGATATGTCAACAAGTGAAAGCTGAACACCAAGTGCCTTCGGGATTACTTCAGCCGATCATGATACCTGAATGGAAATGGGATCTAATTTCGATGGATTTTGTATCTGGGTTGCCATTATCGTCAAGTAAGAAAGATGCGATTTGGGTTGTTGTTGATAGACTGACAAAGTTGGCTCATTTTATTCCCGTACGTATGGATTATTCACTTGACAAACTAGCCGAGTTGTATGTTTCTCAAATTGTGAGGTTACACGGAGTACTATTTCTATTGTGTCGGATAGAGATCCGAGATTCACATCGCGATTCTGGAAGAAATTGCAAGAAGCTTTGGGTACCAAATTGCATTTTAGCACCGCTTTTCATCCCCAGACTGATGGTCAATCCGAGCGGATCATTCAGATACTCGAGGATATGTTGAGATGTTGCATCCTTGAGTTTCGTGGTTCATGGGAATGATATTTGCTTTTGATTGAATTCGCTTACAACAATAGTTTTCAATCAAGCATTAAGATGTCACCTTACGAGGCTTTATACGGTCGTAAATGCCATACACCGTTGTTTTGGACCGAGCTTAGTGAAAGTAAAATCTTCGGGGTTGATTTGATCAAAGATGCTGAGCAGAAAGTAAAAGTAATCCGTGAAAGTCTAAAAGCAACTTCAGATCGTCAGAAGTCGTATGCGGATTTAAAACGAAAAGACATTGAATATCAGGTCGGAGACAAAGTGTTTCTTAAAGT
Organism: Gossypium hirsutum; assembly: GCF_007990345.1. NCBI lineage: Eukaryota > Viridiplantae > Streptophyta > Magnoliopsida > Malvales > Malvaceae > Gossypium > Gossypium hirsutum. The sequence continues at coordinate 59,497,787 of NC_053435.1, forward strand.
TTCACCTTGGAAAAAGGTGCTCAGATTTGGTCGTAAGGGCAAATTAAGTCCGAGGTTCATCGGGCTGTATGAAATATCCGAACGAGTTGGACCGGTCGCATACAGATTGATTTTACCCTCTGAGCTTAAAAAGATCCACAACGTTTTTCATGTTTCGATGCTTCAACGTTATAGATCCGATCCATCGCACATAATTAGCCCATCAGAGGTAGAGATTCGATCTGATTTGAGTTACGAAGAAGAAGAGGTTCGTATTTTGGCTTGTGAAGTAAAAGAACTACAAAATAAGAAAATCTCATTAGTGAAAGTACTGTGGCTCAAACACGGGGTTGAAGAAGCGACTTGGGAACCAGAGAACTCTATAAAAGAATGATATCCTAACTTATTCACTGGTAAGATTTTCGGGGACGAAAATTCCTTATGTGGGGGAGAGTTGTGACAGCCCTGATTTGACCCTAGTTAGAAAGTGGTTTCGGGACCACGAAACCGAGTTATAAAAATAATTAAATGTTATATTCTATGTTTTTGATGTGAGTAAATGCATGTATGAAAGTTTCATGCTTTGATTTGGTCATTTGTATGTGAATTTATTAAATAGGACTCATGTGAGACACTTTTGAAATGTGATAGGTTAATTTTATAATGGTCTATTAATGCATGTATTGGAAAGAAGGGTTTTGCATGTCAAATTACCCATTTTAGATAGTGGCCGGCCATGTTACTAGTTAATATATAATATAAGAATTTTCTATTAGCATTATTTTAATTAAATGGCTTTATATTATAGAATAATAATAATTAAAAAAGGGGAAAATGGGTGAAGAAAACAAAGTGTTCATCTTTGTTTCTTTTAAGCCGAATGTGAAGGAAGAATAGGGGAGAAACACCATTTGGTCATCCTAGGCTTAAACTAAGGTAAGAACTTTTTGTTAATTCTTGAAATTTTAGTTAATTTTGAGTTAGTTACCAAGTTCTTTATTTGACCCATGTTAAATTTTTGATTTTGGGAATGAATAGAGCTTTCGACCATAGTAGTCAATAAAGAATATGGTTGTTATTTCATGTTAATTTGGACGAATCATGGTGGATGGGTGTTTGAGCCAAACAAATTATCATATGTATGCATTAGATGCTAAGTGGGAAGAATCGGCTATCATGTTGGATGTTATTGCCGAATATGAACTTGGTTATTTTGAGTAATGTATGTGTTTTGAGTTGATGGAATGAAAAGAATGCTTAAAATGTGTTATAAACAAATTATATGTTAAACTAAGGTTTGCTAAATTACGATTTTCCTTGCCGAATATGTGCTTAATTAAAGAAGAGTTTGTGTTGAATGTTTTAAATAATTTAGATAATTATTAATCTAAGTCTAAGCTAGGTAAATTAAATGATTGTGGCTTAATTGTTTTATAGCAAGTGGTTATTATGGTGAATTGCAAATTCGGTCATGGAATTTAATGTATTTCTTATTGAATTTTGATAAATTTTGTTATAAGAGATATTAAGGATGAAATTGAGTTTGCTCTTAGTGTTTTGTGTGGAACTTTTAACTAAGTGAGGTGTTCGGCTAGGTCCTTTTGAACAAATGTTTTGGTGTTGGCTCTTTAAATGACATTAATTTTTGGTATTAAGCTGAATTGGAAAGTTGATGAATGTGTAAAGATGACTTAGGGCTTATATAAGCATTCGGCATTAGCTTAGGAGTGAGAATTTGATAGTTGATGTATATGTAAATGGGTAGTGTCATTTGTATGTGATTTATTTGGTAATAATCGTAGTGGTTAAACTAGTGTATAAGAAAACAATATAAACTATGTGAGTTTTGCTTGTGTATGCGAAACTAGTATAAGTTGAATGATCGGTTATTAGGGTTTTATGATCATTTTGAGTTGAGTTATAAATGACTACGTGGCTTGATAAGTTCTTGCCGTTTTTGGTTATAAATAATTATGAAACTTGAATCATGGCATATTTATAAATTATAATACATATTGAATTTGTTATGTGATTGCCGAATGTGAATAATAAGTAAACAATATTGGTTAAGATATTAAACAAATCTATTTGCATTTATTAAGCTCAAGAGCAAGGAGGATCAAAGTTGGATAGGGGAAAAGAGAAAGCAATAGAGTAGCCAATCTACAACCGTTTGAATATACCAAGGTAAGTTTTGAGTAGTCTCCTCTAGTATACATAATTGATGATGCCTTATAAGAGTATAATAGGTGAATCGCGAACTTTGGTTTGCACTAGAATAAAGCTGTTTATTAAATAATGCGTGTATATGACTTATAGTGATGGTCACTCTGAGTTTAAGCTAGAATAGTGAAATGAATGTGTGATATTAAGTATAACTTTTGAGCTGAAATGTGAATGATGATGTGCATATCGAGTTTATATCCGAACATATTAAATGATTACTAAAGTGATAGGTTGAATGAAATGTGCTAATTTATGATTAAGTATGCATGGTATTTGAAATATATCTGGACATGAGGTCTACAGGCTATATGCTGGAAATATATTCGGACATGAGGTCCGTAGGCTATATACTGGAAATATATCCGAACATGAAGTCCACAGGCTATATGCTGGGAATATATCCAGACATGAGGTCCGCAGGCTATATGCTGGAAATATATTCGGACTTGAAGTCCGCAAGCCACGTGCTGGAATGGTATACGGGGTAAAGAACCGTGAACTTGTGTTATAAATGTGTTTCAATTTCTAAGACTCGACCGGGAAGAAGCCAGTAAGTTAAGTAAGACAACAATAATGAATATCCATGGTAATCATTGTAGAAAATTAATATTTATATACTTTGCATGTTAAGGTACGTATAATGTGCTCATAGGGGAATTGATTTCAAGATAATTTATTAGTATCAAAGAATGATGTATTTATATATATTTAAATGTGTGTGGATGAATTCGGTAATTGAGGTTATGATAATGACATACTCGGTCAATGTAAGTCATTATAGGAAAATATGTGAATAAAAGTAATTGTTAAAGCCATGTAGATAATGAAGCATGTGCTAGAAATCTTCTTGTGTATATTCGGCCAAGTGGGTCAAGAATTGGAATATGAGGTTTGATTACTTAATGTTCGTTTAAATGACAAGCCTTTTTTGTATGAAATGTTTAAATATTACTAAGCCTCGAAAGCTTACTCTGTTTCTTATTTTCTCTGTTTTATAGATTATCGATATTGGCCACCGACTCGGGGATCGTCAGCGGATCATCATACTATCGACCTTTTTGGTATAGTTATATTTTGGTCTCGATATGGCATGTATAGTTTGGACTATTGACAAAATACATTTTGTAATTGTAAATATCTTGGCCGTATGAAAATGGCATTTTATAACTTATAAATCGGTATGTATTCAGTTTGATTTCTGCTTTTGTTGTATAATTATGTGATTGAAATTAAAGGTTTAGCTCGGTAATACCTCATAGCCTAAATCGGCGATCGGACTTGGGCTAGGGGTGTTACATAAACTCTCTTAAGGTTTCTACCCAAACCTTAAGAAAAACCCTCTCAAAGAGAATAACAAATAAGAAAACTAAGAAAAAACCCTTAAAAGACCAAAATGTTTGCAAATTAAGCTCGAATACAAAGAGAAACACTTGAGTTAAAGAAATATAGGGAAACCTTACAAGTGTGTTTAAAGAAAACTGTTGAGAATTGTAAGCACAAGTTGTCTTTGATTATTCTTTAAGCTTGATAATCTCTCTTGTTGTTGTAGGGTCTTTGAAAGATGGTATTTGTATCGGCTAATTGATTTCTAATTGTTGTGGCTGTTGCAGAAATGAATAGAGCCATTGAGGATGAAATAACAAGTACATTTAATTTACCTACAACTACAAGTATCGATACTTGCTAGCAAGGTATTGATATTTTTAGTAGTTAAGGCAAAATTCACTGACAACTAGAGCCAGAAATATCAATACAAGTGAAATTTTCTCCATACCATATGAAAAATATTGATACTGGACTGATACTTAGCTGAAATGTTTGAGAAACAGAATGTCAACTTGGAACAAATTTTAGAAACTATCGATACTTGGCGATACTTTTTGGTCTGGTGCCTAACTTGTTTTCAATCAATTTATCTTTGATTGAAAATGTCTAACTTGATTGAAACCATTTTAACGTGATTAAAAGGTTGTTTCAAAAAGTTTTCTAAGGGTTCAAAGTAGTAGGTTCAAAATTATATCTCTTAGATTTTATTTCAATATACAATTTTGCCAATTTTTTTCAATTTTAAATTTTATTTAAAAATATTTTAATTTGTTATATCAAAAAATATTATCAAATAAAGTTTGTTATAACAATTTTCCCCTTTTTGATACAACAAAACATTCGATAAATTTGTTTTTGAATAAGTTGCTCCCCTTTTATAAAAGTCATTTTCAATTTAAGGCTTAGTAAAATTTTATGAAAAAATTTGATATTCATTTTTACTTAGAAAAGAATAGTCACTAAATTTACATAATTTACATATTGTTAATTAAGCACAATATCAAACATTAATCAATCAAATTATCTTTGATAATTTACCTTTTCCTATCAACAATTTACCTTTGCTTTCTCCCCCTTTTTGTTATATAAAAAATGAAATAAAACTTAGGGTAAAGAGATGGTTAGTTTAAGAATAGAAGTTAAAAAAAGAGTTGAACTAACATTTTCAAAATAATAATCAAATTATCTTAACATACCAATTAAACATTAAAGTGCAACATACCATAGTTATAGGAAATAAGCAAAAATAATAGTGCAAATGTCATGAAAAAATGGTATGAAAGTGCAAGAACTATCCTTATCGTCATTTCTAGGAGAAAATGGAGGGGTTGAAGGATGATGAGCTAGAAGTAATGCCATTTGCATTTCTAATGATGAAAGCCTAGTGCTAAACTCATTTCTAAATCCTCGAATATCATTACTCAATGAGTGAAAGCATCAAGGATGGCAACAGTGATATGGGAATAAGCTAAAACAGCTTAAAGTGGAGCAATCGATGGAGTGATAACTCTTGAAAAGAATTATATTTTAGGCCTCTAAAATTGGTTAATTGTTTGTATTTAAGTACATGTATTTGCATTTTAGGATATTATATTAGTATTTTTAGAACATTGCATCATGAAGCTTGGATTGTGCTTATTACTTGTAGGTGAAAAGGATTTGTTTGTGTTTGAATGGCAGGTGTAGAATAAGGAAAAGAAATGGAGTGAAATTTTTTCATGGAAAATGGTTGGACAGATAGCTAAATTAATGCCATGGAAATTCCAGGAAGACACCGAGTTAGCACTCAATTCGTGCCACTCTTAGCCAGCTATACTTGTACCAGAAAGATCTACCTGAAAAAGAGAGAGGAAAATTTTTGTGTTGAGAGGGGGATCTACGCTATAAAAAGTGAGGAAGATCTGGAAAAGAGAAAACAAGCCTTTCTTAAAGGAAGGATCTCGAGGAAAAAATAGAGGGTAGCAGTAATAGCTGAAAAGCAGAGCAGAACGCAAGGAAGAGGATGAAGGAAATCAACTAGGTCTTTGAGAAACATTACAACGCCACAGTTGACAGCTAGATCAATGAAAGCATGCTTCCTGATGTTCTTCCTTATTTTCTTTTACATTGCTTCTTTGTGTGATTAAATGTTTAAGATGTTGAATGGTATTTCGAATTTGGATTTGATTAATCAACTCATGAGCTAAATCTCATTAGGTTAGGTTTACTAGATGGTAATCTAATTTTCTATTAATGTTGAAGCTTTGATATGATCTATTTTACTATTTCATTCAATTTGTTCTTCTTGAATTACATGTGTACAGACTCTAGACATAGATGAATGTTTAGTATGCTTATAAACATAAACTAATTCTAAAAAGGTTAAGTTAGTTGGACTGAAATTGAATGATACAAGTGGTTGTTGACATAATACCCATAGCAGTTTCTAGACATAAAGCAGTATTTGTACAGAACGAACAGAAATCAGTGTTTGGAACCACATCTGAGGCCTATAGACATATATTACTTTAGATGGGGTAACCTGAGGTCCTACTTTTGAAAGAAGCAAACTATCTTAGATCCATTCTGAGTGGTAAAATGGTTAAGAGTTTGCTGAGGCATTTTTGGTTTATAAGGGTAGATTCTTAATAATCCTAACCATCCCATTCAACAGATTTGATCCTCTCATTCTTGCCCTGATATCTTTGTAATATTATTTTTTTATATATTTGTTTGTTTGCATTTTGCATACTCAACATCATTTTAATTATCATTACATTTCTGTCACTGTTTTGCTATAGCATAATTCATACACTTTATAGTAGTATTGTAACCAAATTAATCATAATCGATCCCTGTGGAGATGATCTTACTTATCATTATATTACTTGATTCGACATGTATACTTGCACATTTCGCATACTATTTTCACACGTGACAAGTTTTTGGCACCGTTGTCGGGGATTGGCAATTTGGTGAAATTTGGTTTTGTTATTTTATTTTGTTCCATTATTCTTATTTAACTTAGTTGTATTTAATTCGTACAGGATTGCCATTAGTGCATGAGGAGAGGCATTCATATTGATGAAAAATATCCTCTTGACCTAGAGATCGAGAGAACTTTACGAAGAGGGAGAAAAGAACTCTGAGATATGGCTAGGATTGAAAATGATCCTGGTATGGAAGATTCATTGCATCTGAGTGACCAGGATGTTGACATGCCTATTCCTCGTGTGATAAATGATCGAGAAAAGCCCATTCGTAAGCATGTAGTACCAATTTTGGATGATTTGAACCCTGGGATAGTCAGACCATCCATTCAAGCTGAACATTTTGAGTTGAAACCGTTAATGTTTTAGATGTTGCAAATGGTAGTACAGTTAAGTGGTTGCCTACTGAAGATCCACAACTGCATTTAAGAATTTTCCTAAAAGACTGTGACTTGTTCAGGCAACATGGTGTTCCTGAAGACCCCTTGCGACTTAAACTATTTTCATTATAACGGTCCAAACCCGCCCTAGACGTTATGGCCGAATCTGGCGGTGTCACATTGAAGTGTTTTTCGAAACCATAAAACCTTAGAATTATGTTATTGTTATTACACGAAAATTTGTAAATCATATTATATTGTTATTACACTTTAAAATTATGTTTGTTGCAGAAGCTTTAAAATTATATTAAGAAGACGTGGTGTTTTTGAAAAATAGTTATCTTTTGAAAACACGTCTTTTTCCTACAACTAGCAATTTATTTCAAAGCAAGTAAAAATCCCAAATTAAAAGTTAAAACCTTAGAGAGGGCTTAGTACATAAATAAATACCCAATTTAAAATTTAATAGTAAATAAATGTCAAATATAAAGAGGAGCAGTAGTGTGGCCACCTCCGAATCCCTTGCAGCATCGATCCGTCTAAGGCTAGGGATTTCCTGTACAGATAAACAGAGGGGTGAGTTTACGAGAACTCAGTGTGTAATCCTCTAACAAACAAGCAGTCAATCATTCAATAGATAGATGCAGTTTGGGCCTCAGCCCGTTACAGTATCAATATCAATGTGGGCCTTAGTCTATTACAGTAACAGTATCAGTGTAGTAATGCAATCAGAAATCCTACCCAATCCAGCCTCTACACACCACTCTGTCCTGCCAAACACTCCATGTGGGGATAAAACCAACCCACCCAGCCAAACACACCAAGATTAGCACCGGTTGCAGCACTAAACAATATTGCAGCAAAGCTGCCAATAATATGAACGGCTTAAAGCCATCAGTAGGTCCACAGTCGTCTTGAGCGACTCATGCAACCTTAGGTTTACGGTCGTCTTGGGCGACCCGTACGACCATATCAGTATAGTACACTTCCTCCAAAATAAAAATCCCAACCCCATGCAACATGTCATGGATCGTATCATAATATCTTACATGGATGCAACATACATATAACGTGGCACGCTCAAATACAGTCATACACATCATAGGGAAAATCAGTCACTTTACCTTACAGGGGTATTACAGTTATTTTACCCTACAGGGGTATTACAGTCATTTTACCTTATCGGGGTATTTCGGTCATTTTACCCTATGAGGGTATTTCAGTCATCATTTCGACCCAACATGGCCCAAAATGGCCTAATCCCACGAGATCAACCATTGTGGCCTCTCATAATTTAGTACCCACGTTTATGCGTTTGGGGTTACAACACGAGCGATCGCACGCACATGTGGCATCAACGGTCCTATTTTTCGGCTTTTGCTGATTTACGGTTAAGACAGTGATTACACACCTGATTGAAAAGGCACAGAAGCCAACGAACACGAACTTATATTGAATCAATCACTCTGTCAGTCCTTTAATCAATAAGGTTAATCACCTCACCCTCTTTTAACACTTAATCATAAAATAATATTGATACTTGCCTTACTTGAACGAGAGTGATTTAGCCCCCTAAACGGCCAACCAAGATTACCTCATGATCCTTGGCAAAAATATGTATTACATCCCACTCTCGTTAACCATTACCAAAAGCATAAAATAACCTGAACCAAGCGATTAACCATTTACCGAAACAAAGCACTAAGAGTGATGGATAACATTAATCGACCTATAAAGGCACCCCCTAAACCTGAACCAAGAAGTAGTACAACCACTCCTAGTAGTACCGGCAGAGAAAAGAAAATGTTAATAGGGAGATTATATCGATTGAAGAAAGGAAGGAGAAGGAAACAACCGTGAACCGAAACAGACGTCGTGGCTTACCTCAATTAACTGCAGAAAAAGGTTCGGCTACAAGAGAATCTAGCAAGGACAACTCGACAAAAGCCAAAAAATAGAAAAGGGAAGAAACGAGAGTATTCGGCCAATGCACCAAAAAGAATTGGCGAGGGCTCAAAACAGATAGAGAAGGCTAGCGAAGATTCGACAATAAGAGAAAACAGTATTTGACATAAAAGAGCAATATGAGAAAAATTGAGTAAATGGAGAGAGAGCAGAAAAGAGAAGAAAAGAAAATCGATAGACTAGGGATTGGAGGAAAAAGTAAAACCGAAGGCAAAAGAAAACCGAAAGTCCCAAGTCACAAGAAGTATTCGGTACAGTAGCAAAAAGGCAACAAAGAATGTTGAAAAACTTGAAGTGGATAGGAAAAAAAATGAAAATGAGGAGCTAACACGCCCTTGCCAAAATTTGATTCCAAGATACTTCCAATTTCGGTTCAAACTCTAAACAAGCCTTAAGACACTCTACAATATCCTCCCAAAATTCAGCTAACACTCCCACCCCCTTTATCCACTCCTCAAAATCCCCCTCAAATCACTCCAACTTCTCACCTATCAGACATTTAATGCAACACAAACACTAGCTGTCCAAAGTATCAAAAATTGACCCCCTTATTAAGCAAACCAGGGCTCGAACTTCAAACCTCAGACATTAGTAACATGCCACTTACCCCGTTTACCAGCAGGCTCCTTGTGTCATGTTTTATCCATAATAATTTAAAAACCTATTATCCAGAACCAAGGGTTTTATTCACTTAAAATAAAATTTTATTGCTAAAGCCTAGGTTTGAACCCAGGACTTCCCACACTTCTCAGGACACATAACCACTCAAGAAATCAATTACTTGTGTCATTTTCCTGCACAACTTAACATTTATGTGCAGCCTCCTAATGGTTCCCATGCTCAAGACTTCTAGGCCCAAAATTCGGGGCATTATAACTCACCTCTCCTTAAAGAAATTTCATCCTCGAAATTTCCAACTATTAGAATGGTTGTATAACCCATACTACACCACTATTCTCCCGCTGCACACTCTACTTCCAAATTAGGTATATGGCCAGACGACGAGGACCCAAGTCGAGCACCTTTACGGCCTTTACCACGGCCTCTTGTACCTCATTCGCGTGTACCTCTTGTGCTCATTATCTATTCGTGTTTTATCTTGTATTAATATTTTTATGCAGATCGGTTTATAGTTCCAGTTGCTTATTAACAGGTATCTTATGGAAAAACAGTATCAGTATTTAAGAGTTTGTTTTCGCGGTACGCAGTGTCTATCGATGTCTACTGGTTTACTACAGTTTCAGTATACCCTACTAAGGAGTTTGTAGTACTATCCACAGTAGTCTTAGTAATTCTACCTATGGTGGTTTCAGTCAAAATCAAAATACAGTTTTCAGAGAGAACTTACAGGATTGGCGTAGAGACTCCGTGTACCACATGTTCAGTATAACATTTCAAAGTACCTTAAATCGTTTAAAATAGTTCTTTTAGAAATTCAAATCTAAAAACCCAATCCACAATTGAGTTTTGCAACTTAGCTCTGATAGCATTAAATGTAACACCCTAAACCCGTCTTAGACGTTATGGCCGAAATTGGCAGTATGACATTGAATTGTTTTTTGAAACCATAATTTCATTGGAAAGCCCGTTATATATTAAAACCTTATTATATCATTAACGAAAATTTATAAATCATATTAGATTGTTATTACACGTTAAAACTATGTTTGTTGCGGAAGCTTTAAAATTATATTAAGAAGACGTGGTGTTTTTGAAAAATAGTTATCTTTTGAAAATACGTCTTTTTCCTACAACTAGCAAGTTATATCAAAGCAAATAAAAATCCCAAATTAAAAGTTAAAACCTTAGAGAGGCCTTATTACATAAATAAATACCCAATTCGAAATTTAATTGTAAATAAATGTCAAATATAAAGTAGGAGCAGTAGTGTGGCCACCTCCGAATCCCTCGCAGCATCGATCCGTCTAAGGCTAGGGATTTCCTGTACAGATAAACAGAGGGGTGAGTTTACAAGAACTCAGTGTGTAATTCTCTAACAAACAAGTAGTCAATCATTCAATAGATAGATGCAGTTTGGCCTCATCCCGTTACAGTATCAGTATCAATGTGGGCCTTAGCCTATTACAGTAACAGCATCAGTGCAGTAAAGCAATCAGAAATCCTACCCAATCCAGCCTCTACACACCACTCTGTCCTGCCAAACACTCCATATGGGGATAAAATCGACCCACCCAGCCAAACACACCAAGATTAGCACTGGTTGCGACACTAAACAGTATTACAGCAAAGCTGCCAGTAATATAAACGGCTTAAAGCCATTAGTAGGTCCACAGTCATCTTGGGCGACCCATGCAACCTTAGGTCTGTAGTCGTATTGGGCGACCCGTACGACCGTATCAGTGCAGTACACTTCCTCCAAAATAACAATCCCAACCCCATGCAACATGTCATGCATCGTATAATAATATCTTACATGGATGCAACATACATATAACGTGGCACGCTCAAAGACAGTCATACACATCGTAGGGCAAATAAGTCATTTTACCTTACAGGGGTATTACAGTCATTTTACCCTACAGGGGTATTACAGTTATTTTACCTTATAGGGGTATTTCGTTGATTTTACCCTATGGGGTATTTTGATCATTTTATCCTATGAGGGTATTTCGGTCATTTTACTCTATGAGGGTATTTTGGTCATTATTTCGGCCCAACATGGCCAAAAATAGCCTAAGCCCATGAGATCGCCCATGGTGGCCTCTCATAATCCAGTACCCACGTTTATGCATTTGGGGTTACCACACGAGCGATCACACGCCCATGTGGCATCAACGGTCCTATTTTATAACTTTTGTCGATTTACGGTTAAGACAGTGATTACACACTTGATTGCAAAAAGGCACAGAAGCCAACGAACACCAACCTATATTGAATCAATCACTCTGTTAGTCCTTTAATCAATAGGGTTAATCACCCTCTTTTAACACTTAATCCTAAAATAATATTGATACTTGCTGTAATATCCTGAATTAGAGCTTAATCGGAATAGTGGTTTCGTGACCACAAATCCGAGATAGAAATAATTATTTTACAATGATTTTGATGTTTATGATATGATTGCATGAATGTATGAAAATTTCGTGATGAAATTTTATGCCTAAAGTGCTTAAATTGAAAGTAGGGACTAAATCGAATAAGTTGCAAAACTTGCATTCTAGAAGTTTTTAGTATGAAATTGTTTTGGAATATTAATGAGGAGGTCTTAAATAGCAATTTGACCAATTTTAAGTTCATGGACAAAATTAGGACATGGAAGGAATTTTGGGAAAGTTTAGTAGTAAGGGTATTTTGATCATTTAGTTATTAAATGAATTAAAAAAAATTAAAAGCCAATTTTTATCCATCTTCTTCATTAGGCCGAAATTTCAAGGGTTCTCCATAGCTAGGGTTTGTTTCAAGCTTCCAAGCTCCATAGTAAGTGATTCCAAGCCCCGTTTTTAATGCTCTTTACGTTTTTGGAATCCCGGAAGCTCGATTAAGCTTATGCTAGCAATAATTCAACCTAGGGTTTATATTTGGAAAAATACCCATAGGTGAAATTTGTGTATTTTCATGTTTTATGATAGAATATGGGGTTTTAAATTATGTTAGACAACTTGTGCTACTCGATTTTTAGTGAAAACGAGTAAAAGGGCTTAATCGGCAAAAATACCCAATAGTCACAAGTATATGTTAGAGAGAGAATTTGATGTTGCCATAGAAGGGAAAAGTGATCAGCATGTTATAAAACAAAAAAAATAAGGAATAAATTTTAATTCCCGAGCCTAGGGGCAAAAGTGTAATTATGCAAAAGTTTAGGGGCAAAAGTGTAATTTTATTAAAGTTCGTATTAAATGCTGTTTTGATGAATGTATGTATTAAATAAGATTAATTTGGTATTATAGATCAAGAAAAACGAGATTCAAGTCGTGATCGAGGAAAAGAAAAGATTGTGGACTAAATTGCAAAATCTTTATATTTTGGTACCAAGGTAAGTTCATGTGTAAATAATGTAGCATAATTGTTATTTTTAAGTTATTGATGTTAGTTATATGATACACTGATTTTTAATCGTGAAATATTATGCTTTGTGTTTAATATTGAGTAATATGCAAATCATGTTTACTACTTGATAAATATGAATTGCTACCGAGTATCGGTTCCGATATTCCATGGAAGACGGCAAATGTGAGATCGAGGGGAAAAGCACGTTTAAACCTTAGGAATAGATTAGGATACAAGTGACATGTCACTAGGATGGTTGAGCATCCAAACTCGTTGAGTTGAGTCCGAGTTCACTTCTGGATGCGAATGTCCGAACTCGTTGAGTTGAGTCCGAGTTCGTGAAATGTAACTAGGCATCCGAACTCGTTGAGTTGAGTCCGAGTTCACTTATGGATGTGAACGCCCGAGCCCGTTGAGTTGAGTCTGAGTTCACTTATGGGCGGGTTACATGGTAGCTTGATTACATATGAGGCACTTATGTGCAAATTATCCGTGTATCCAAGTTGTATTCCGATGTGTTCAACGGGTGAAATTTCTAGTGAAATGGAAAAACACTTAAGATGCAAGCGACGTTTTGGTAAGTGTTGTGAAATGGACACTTTGGATAGGTATGTTCTTAACCCTCGGGTTGAAAATAGATACAACAATGATAAGGTGGTAAGATGAGGAATGATGTTTAGAAATGTGATATATGTTTTGGTGATACCATGCTAAAGTTGTTTGGTATATTTGTATTGTTATGTTACTTGTTATTTACATATGAACTTACTAAGCATTTATGCTTACTCCTTCCTTTTCATTCACTGTAGTTTTGAACAAGCCGGCTCAGGAATCGGGACAGGTCGAAAGTTCGATCACACTATCCAAAGGACTTTTATCTTGGTAAATGGCTTGTACAACTACTTAAGTATGGCATGTATAGCAATATACCTATTTTGTGTAAATAATTTTATGATATGGCCATGTTTTGTTGAGAAAATGTTTGATATTGATAAGTCATGGTGATGGCTAATTTAGATCATGTTTGATATCATGGAAGTTTAACAGGTTATCTAGTTCATAAAAATTCATGGAAAGATGAAACTTGCCTTAAAACAGAATATTGCTGCAGCAATGACATGAATTTGAAAAATCACTAAAAATAGTATAAATGGAACTAAATGATGAGTAAGTTATGAAATTGAAGCTTAATGAGTGTATTTTTATGTGGATTGAACAAAACGGGCATATAAATTATATTTTATGAGATATTTAAACTTTTGTGAAATAGGGGCAGAGTGATTTCTGGATCCCCTGTTTTGACTTTAAAAATTCATAATACATTTTACAAAAATAATTATAAGTTGTTCTTTATATTTACAGGTTCTTTATTGAGTCTAGTTTTAAGAGAAACAAACTTCATAGTCATTTAACTTTTGTATAGAGAAATATCTGATTCGTAATATGCAGAGGTCATAGCAGTCAAACCCTGAAACAGGGGAGACTTTAACTAATAAAATGTACTAATTGGCCCAACCAAAAATTCTAGAAAAGTATTATTAAATATATATATGATTCTAGATTTAGGGAAAATTTACGGATCTAGATTTCGAGTTTCGTAACTCGAGATATGATTTTTCTTGTAACTGTGACGCGAGTAGCTAAAAAGCTGTGAATGTAGAAACAAATGATTTGAAGTTCTTAAATTGATAAATTATGTTCAGTAACCCCTCAAGCTCGACTTAGGTGATGGTCTCGGGCGTGGGGGCATTACATTTAGTGGTACCAGAGCAGGTTTAGTCGATTCTCGAACTATGTGTTGTATGTACGGATTTTGCTATACATGCCATATGTATGAATTGTGATAGTGTGACGACTTCTGACCTTTTTAAATGATTGTTATATAGTAAATGGATCCCGATCCAGCTGTGGCAGATGAAGTAGAGACTAATGCGCCAGCTCCGGCTGAAGGGGCAGCGCCGACTGAAAACCCACCTCCTACTGTTGGTTAGGGAGGAGGAGAAAGTGATTGGGAAGCCTTTCTCCAAATGATAAGTGCATGGTACACTGAGTTCGTTCGTACGAACCGAAATGTACGACCTCCCCCACCTCCCCCAATTCCTCAACCTATGCCTCCGATGCCTCAAGGAGTGGATATGATAAAATTTCATAGAACCCCCGTTGATAGAATTCGTAAACAAGGGGCTGAAGAATTTAGAGCAAATATTGATGATGATGCAGAGAAAGCAGAGTTCTGGCTTGAAAATTCTGTCCGGGTATTTGATGAATTATCTTGTACACCTGAAGAATGTTAGAAATGTGCTACATCTTTTTTGAGAGATTCAGCCTATAATTGGTGGAAGACTTTGATTTCGGTGGTACCGAACGAGAGGGTAACCTGGAATTCTTTCAAGAAGAGTTTCGGAAGAAATATATTTGTGAAAGATTTATTGATCAGAAATGTAAAGAGTTTCTTGAGCTGAAGCAAGGTAATATGATAGTCTCAGAATATGAAAGAGAGTTTGTTCGATTGAATAAGTATGCCAGGGAATATGTTCCAACAGAAGCCAAGAAGTGCCGACGATTTGAAAAAGGGCTCAACGAAGACATTAAGGTATTTGTCGGGATCCTTGAACTGAAAGAAATGGTAGTACTGGTTGATCGATCTTGTAAGGCTGAAGAACTGCTGAAGGAAAAGAAAAAGGTAGAATTTGAAACACGAAATTGGAAGAAAAGACCAATGAGTAATGCACCTTCACAGCAACCCGGAAAGTCAAGAAATATGAATCCTCGTTCCCAAGTTTCAGCTGGGCAATCATATGGAAATTTTAAGAAGCAGAATGTGGGTCCTAAATCTCAGACTACTTCTGCGGCTAGTGTGGGAAATACGAGATTTGTTAAACCCGAGTGCCAGCGGTGTGGTAGAAATCATTTTGGTCCGTGCAGAGCAAATGAATGTTTTCGATGTGGTTCTCCGGATCATTTTATTAGAGACTGCCCAGAGAGAACTGAGAAAGAAAAAATTCAGAGTGTAAAAGCTAGTGGTGCAAACTCGAGGGGAAGGTATCCGAGAAAAGCTGGAAGTGAAACAAGCAGTAAGAATGTAGCCAGAGATGCAGCAGTTAGATCTGAGGGAAGAGCTCCGGCTAGAACTTATGCTATTAAAGCGCGTGAAGATGCTTCCTCACCCGATGTGATTACCGGTACATTTTCTCTTTATGATATTAATGTTATTGCTTTGATTGATCCTGGTTCTACTCATTCATACGTATGCATTAAACTGGTGTCTAGTATGAATATACCTGTTGAGAACACAGAATTTATGATTAGAGTGTCGAACCCGTTAGGCAAATGCGTGATAGTTGATAAAGTAAGCAAGAAATGCCCTTTAATGATTCGGGTCATTACTTTCCGGCCGACTTGATGTTGTTTCCGTTTGATGAATTTGATGTTATTTTGGGTATGGATTGGTTGACATTGCATGATGCTATAATAAATTGCAAAGAAAAGGTTATAGAGTTAAAGTGTGAAAGTGGTGAAATTCTGCGGGTTGAGCTAGACAAATCAGAGGCATTATCTAGTATGATTTCTCCGATGTCGGCTCAGAGATATTTGAGAAAGAGTTATGAAGCTTATTTGGCGTATGTAATTAATACAAAAGAAGTTGAAAAGAAAGTTGAATCAGTGCCGGTTGTGTGTGAATTTGCGGACGTATTTCCAGAAGAATTACCGGGTTTGCCTCCAGTCAGGGAAGTAGAATTTGGTATAGATTTGATACCGGGAACAGCTCCGATCTCGATTGCTCCATATAGAATGGCACCAACAGAGTTGAAAGAATTAAAGTCGCAGTTGCAAGAGTTGACTGATAAAGGCTTTGTGAGATAGAGTTTTTCACCTTGGGGTGCTCCCGTGTTATTTGTGAAAAAGAAGGATGGTTCTATGAGATTATGTGTTGATTATCGGCAGTTAAACAAGGTGACAATCAAAAACAAGTATCCGTTGCCGAGAATTGATGATTTGTTTGATCAGCTAAAAGGAGTAACATGGTTTTCAAAGATTGACTTGAGATCTGGGTATTATCAGCTGCAAGTAAAAGAGTCAGATATGCCTAAAACTGCTTTTAGAACAAGGTACGGTCATTATGAATTTTTAGTTATGCCATTCGGGTTGACAAATGCTCCTGCTGTGTTTATGGATTTAATGAATCGCATATTTCGGCCATACTTGGACAGATTTGTTGTGGTGTTTATAGATGATATTTTAATTTATTCAAAAGATGAGACAGAGCATGCTGAGCATTTGAGGATAGTTTTGCAAACTTTGAGAGATAAGCAGCTGTATGCTAAGTTTAGTAAAAGTGAATTTTGGCTTCGAGAAGTTGGATTTTTGGGTCATATTGTTTCAGGTGATGGTATACGGGTTGATCCTAGTAAAATTCCAGCCATTGTTGATTGGAAACCACCGAAAAGCATAACTGAAGTTAGAAGTTTCTTGGGGCTAGCTGGGTATTATCGGCGGTTCGTAAATGGATTTTCTATAATTGCTGCTCCTATGACTAGACTACTCCGAAAGGATGTTAAATTTGAATGGACGGAAGAATGTCAACAGAGTTTCGAAGAATTGAAAAAGTTATTAATTGAAGCACCAGTGTTGATACAACCCGATCAGGTAAAGAATTTGTGGTGTATAGTGATGCTTGTCTAAATGGTTTGGGGTGTGTACTCATGCAAGAAGGAAAAGTGGTGGCTTATGCTTCGAGACAGTTAAAACCTCATGAGTAGAATTATCCTACTCACGATTTGGAATTGGCTGCGGTGGTATTTGCTTTGAAGATTTGGCGACATTATTTGTATGGTGAAAAGTGCCGAGTATATACCGATCACAAAAGTCTTAAATACTTGATGTCACAAAAAGACTTGAATTTGAGACAGCGAAGATGGTTAGAGTTATTGAAAGATTACGAGCTTGTTATCGATTATCATCCGGGAAAAGCGAATGTGGTTGCCGATGCTTTAAGCAGAAAGTTGTTGTTTGCTTTGAGAGTTATGAACACTCAGTTGAAAATTTCAGATGACGGTTCGATTCTAGCAGAGTTAAGAGCAAGACCGATGTTTTTACAAGATATTTCTGAAGCTCAAAAAAATGATCAAGATTTGCTAGCCAAAAGAAAACAGTGTGAAGCTGATACGAGATCAAATTTCAGAATCGATTCTGATGGTTGTTTGATGTTTAAAAATCGAATTTGTGTACCGAAAAATGATGAGTTCATTCAAAAGATTTTGCATGAAGCACATAATAGTTGTTTAGCAGTTCATCCGGGCAGTACGAAGATGTATAATGACTTGAAGAAAATGTACTGGTGGAGTGGTATGAAAAGAGATATTTCCGAGTTTGTATCAAAGTGCTTAGTTTGTCAACAAGTGAAAGCTGAACACCAAGTACCTTCGGGATTACTTCAGCCTATTATGGTCCTGAATGGAAATGGGATCGGATTACTATGGATTTTATATCAGGGTTGCCGTTAACTCAACGGAAGAAAAATGCCATTTGGGCAATAGTTGACAGACTGACTAAATCGGCTCATTTTATTCCGGTATGTACAGATTATTCTCGTAATAAGTTAGCTGAATTGTATATCCGAGAGATTGTTAGACTTCATGGGATACCTTTGTCAATCATTTCGGATAGAGATCCGAGGTTTACCTCACGGTTTTGGCAAAAGTTGCAAGAAGCATTAGGTACAAAGTTAAATTTTAGCACTACCTTTCATCCACAAACTGATGGACAATCAGAGAGAGTAATTTAGATTCTTGAAGACATGCTCAGATGTTGTGTATTGGAATTTCAAGGTAGTTGGGAAAAGTATTTACCGTTGGTAGAATTTGCTTATAATAATAGTTATCAGACAAGTTTGAAGATGGCACCTTATGAAGCATTATATGGTCGTAAATGTCGGACGCCATTGTATTGGACTGAACTCAAGGAAAATCAGATTTATGGAGTTGATTTAATAAAAGAAACCGAAGAAAAGGTGAAAGTGATTCGAGATTGTTTGAAAGCTACTTCAGATAGACATAAATCTTATGCGGATTTGAAACGAAAGGAAATGGAGTTTCAAGTTGGTGATAAAGTATTTTTGAAAGTGTCTCCATGGAAGAAAGTCCTTTGATTTGGACGAAAGGGCAAGTTAAGTCCGCATTTTATTGGACCGTATGAAATAATTGAAAAAGTTGGACCGGTAGCATATCGGCTAGCGTTACCACCTGAATTAGAGAAGATTCATGATGTGTTTCATGTATCTATGTTACGTCGGTATCGTTCGGATCCTTCACATATAATTTCACCGACAGAAATTGAACTGCGACCGGATATGACTTATGAAGAAGAACCGATTAAGATTTTAGCTCGAGAAGTCAAACAACTAAGAAATAAAAGTGTTGCACTTGTGAAAGTGTTGTGGCAAAAGCATGGGGTAGAAGAGACTACATGGGAACCTGAAGAAACTATGAGAAACCAATACCCACACCTGTTTACCGGTAAGATTTTCGAGGACGAAAATCCTTAAAAGGGGGAGAGTTGTAATATCCTGAATTAGGGCTTAATCGGAATAGTGGTTTCATGACCAAAAATTCGAGATAGAAATAATTATTTTACAATGATTTTGATGTTTATGATATGATTGCATGATTGTGTGAAAATTTCGTGATGAAATTCTATGCCTAAAGTGCTTAAATTGAAAGTAGGGACTAAATCGAATAAGTTGCAAAACTTGCATTCTAGAAGTTTTTAGTATGAAATTGTTTTGGAATATTAATGAGGAGGTCTTAAATAGCAATTTGACCAATTTTAAGTTCATGGACAAAATTAGGACATGGAAGGAATTTTTGGAAAGTTTAGTAGTAAGGGTATTTTGATCATTTAGTTATTAAAATGAATTAAAAACAAAATTAAAAGCCAATTTTTGTCCATCTTCTTCATTAGGCCGAAATTTCAAGGGTTCTCCATAGCTAGGGTTTGTTTCAAGCTTCCAAGCTCCATAGTAAGTGATTCCAAGCCCCGTTTTTAATGTTCTTTACGTTTTTGGAATCCCGGAAGCTCGATTAAGCTTATGCTAGCAATAATTCAACCTAGGGTTTATATTTGGAAAAATACCCATAGGTGAAATTTGTGTATTTTCATGTTTTATGATAGAATATGGGGTTTTAAATTATGTTAGACAACTTGTGCTACTCGATTTTTAGTGAAAACGAGTAAAAGGGCTTAATCGGCAAAAATACCTAATAGTCACAAGTATATGTTAGAGAGAGAATTTGATGTTGCCATAGAAGGGAAAAGTGATCAGCATGTTATAAAACAAAAGAATAAGGAATAAATTTTAATTCCTGAGCCTAGGGGTAAAAGTGTAATTATGCAAAAGTTTACGGGCAAAAGTGTAATTTTTTTAAAGTTCGTATTAAATGCTGTTTTGATGAATGTATGTATTAAATAAGATTAATTTGGTATTATAGATCAAGAAAAATGAGATTCAAGTCGTGATCGAGGAAAAGAAAAGATTGTGGACTAAATTGCAAAATCTTTATATTTTGGTACCAAGGTAAGTTCATGTGTAAATAATGTAGCATAATTGTTATTTTTAAGTTATTGATGTTAATTATATGATTCACTGATTTTAATCGTGAAATATTATGCTTTGTGTTTAATGTTGTGTAATATGCAAATCATGTTTACTACTTGATAAATATGAATTGCTACCGAGTATCAGTTTCGATATTCCATGGAAGACGGCAAATGTGAGATCGAGGGAAAAAGCCCGTTTAAACCTTAGGAATAGATTAGGATACAAGTGACATGTCACTAGGATGGTTGAGCATCCGAACTCGTTGAGTTGAGTCCGAGTTCACTTATGGATGCGAATGTCCGAACTCGTTGAGTTGAGTCCGAGTTCGTGAAATGTAACTAGGCATCCGAACTCGTTGAGTTGAGTCCGAGTTCACTTATGGATGCGAACGCCTGAGCTCGTTGAGTTGAGTCTGAGTTCACTTATGGGCGGGTTACATGGTAGCTTGATTACATATGAGGCACTTATGTGCAAATTATCCGTGTATCCAAGTTGTATATCGATGTGTTCAACGGGTGAAATTTCTAGTGAAATGGAAGAACACTTAAGATGCAAGCGACGTTTTGGTAAGTGTTGTGAAATGGACACTTTGGACAGGTATGTTCTTAACCCCCGGGTTGAAAATAGATACAACAATGATAAGGTGGTAAGATGAGGAATGATGTTTAGAAATGTGATATATGTTTTGGTGATACCATGCTAAAGTTGTTTGGTATATTTGTATTATTATGTTACTTGTTATTTACATATGAACTTACTAAGCATTTATGCTTACTCCTTCCTTTTCATTCACTGTAGTTTTGAACAAGCCGGCTCAGGAATCGGGACAGGTCGAAAGTTCGATCACACTATCCAAAGGACTTTAACTTGGTAAATGGCTTGTACAACTACTTAAGTATGGCATGTATAGCAATATACCTATTTTGTGTAAATAATTTTATGATATGGCCATGTTTGGTTGAGAAAATGTTTGATATTGATAAGTCATGGTGATGGCTAATTTAGATCATGTTTGATATCATGGAAGTTTAACAGATTATCTAGTTCATAAAAATTCATGGAAAGATGAAACTTGCCTTAAAACAGCATATTGCTGCAGCAATGACATGAATTTGAAAAATCACTAAAAATATTATAAATGGAACTAAATGATGAGTGAGTTATGAAATTGAAGCTTAATGAGTCTATTTTCATGTGGATTGAACAAAATGGGCATATAAATTATATTTTATGAGATATTTAAACTTTTGTGAAACAGGGCTAGAGTGATTTTTTGATCCCCTATTCTGACTTTAAAAATTCATAATAAATTTTACAAAAATAATTAGAAGTTTTTATTTATATGTACAGGTTCTTTATTGAGTATAGTTTTAAGAGAAACAAACCTCATAGTCATTTAACTTCTGTATAGAGAAATATCTGATTCGTAATACACAGAGGTCATAGCAGTCGAACCCTGAAACAGGGGAGACTTTAAGTAATAAACTGTACTAATTGGCCCGACCAAAAATTCTAGAAAGAAATTAGTAAATAGATATATGAGTCTAGATTTAGGGAAAATTTATGGATCTAGATTTTGAGTTTCGTAACTTGAGATATGATTTTTCTTGTAACTGTGATGCGAGTAGCTAGAAAGCTGTGAATGTAGAAACAAATGATTTGAAGTTCTTAAATTGATAAATTATGTTCGGTAACCCCTCAAGCTCGACTTCAGTGATGGTCTCGGGCGTGGGGGCGTTACACTTGCCTTACTTTAATGAGAGTGATTTAGTCCCCTAAACCGCAGACGAAGATTACGTCACGATCCTTGGCAAAAATCTATATTACAACCCACTCTCGTTAACCATTACCAAAAGCGTAAAATAAACTAAACTAAGTAATTAACCATTTACCGAAACAAAGCACTAAGAATGATGGATAACAGTAATCGGCCTATAAAGGAAACCCTTAAACCTGAACCAAGAAGTGGTACAACCACTCCTAGTAGTGCCGGCAGAGAAAAAAAATGTTAATAGGGAGATTATATCGACTGAAGAAAGGAAGGAGAAGAAAACAACTGTGAACCCAAACAGACATGGTAGCTTACCTCAATTAACTGCAGAAGGAGGTTCGGCTACAAGAGAGTCCAGCAAGAACAACTCGACGAAATCCAAAAAACCAGAAAGGGGTAGAAAATAGAGTATTCGGCCAATCCACCAAAAAGAAATGGCGAGGGCTCAAAACATATAGAGAAGGCTAGCGAAGATTCAACAATAAGAGACAGTAGTATTTGGCCTAAATGAGTAATATGAAAATGGGAGAAAATTGAGTAAATGGAGAGAGAACAGAAAATAGAAGAAAAAAAATCGATAGACAAGGGATTGGAGGAAAAAGTAAAATCGAAGGCAAAACAAAACCGAATACCCCAAGTCCCTAGCAGTATTCGGTACAGTAGCAAAAAAGCGATAAAGAATGTTGACAAAACCAAAGTGGAGAGGAAAGAAGAAAGAAAATGAGGAGCTAACACACCCCTACCAAAATTTAAGTCCAAGATAGTTCCAATTTCGGTTCAAACTCTAAACAAGCCTTAAGTCTCTCCATAATATCCTCCCAAAATCCAGCTAACACTCCCACCCTCTTGATCCACTCCTCAAAATCCTCCTCAAATCCCTCCAACTTCTCACCTATCAGACTTTTAATGCAACACAAACACTAGCCATCCAAAGTATAAAAAATTGACCTCCTTATTGCGCAAACTAGGACTCGAACCTCAAACTTCAGACATTAGTAACACGACACTTACTCCCTTTACCAGCAGGCTCCTTGTGTCATGTTTTATCCACAATAATTTAAAAACCTACTATCCAGAACCAAGGGTTTTATTCACTTAAAATAATTTTTTTTGCTAAAGCCTAGGTTTGAACCCAAGACTTGTAATATCCCGAATTAGGGCCTAATCGGAATAGTGGTTTCGTGACCATAAATCTGAGATAGAAATAATTATTTTATAATTATTTTGAGGTTTATGATATGATTGCATGATTGTGTGAAAATTTCGTGATGAAATTCTATGCCTAAAGTGCTTAAATTAAAAGTAGGGGCTAAATCGAATAAGTTGCAAAACTTGCATTCTAGAAGTTTTTAGTATGAAATTTTTTTGGAATATTAATGAGGAGGTATTAAATAGCAATTTGACCAATTTTAAGTTCATGGACAAAATTAGGACATGGAAGGAATTTTTGGAAAGTTTAGTAGTAAGGGTATTTTGGTCATTTAGTTATTAAAATGAATTAAAAACAAAATTAAAAGCCAATTTTTGTCCATCTTCTTCATTAGGCCAAAATTTCAAGGGTTCTCCATAGCTAGGGTTTGTTTCAAGCTTCCAAGCTCCATAATCAAGAAAGACGTGGAATCGACCTCAATCGAGGAAAAGAAAAGATTGTGGACTAAATTGCAAAATCTTTGTATTTTGGTACCAATGTAAGTTCATGTGTAAATAATGTAGCATAATGGTTATTTTTAAGTTATTGATGTTAATTATATGTTATGCTGAATTTTATTATGAAATGTATGCTTTGTGGTTAATTTCAAATAATATGTAAATTAGGTGAACTACTTGTTAAATATAATTGTTACCGAGTATTGATTTCGGCATTCTACGGAAGACGGCAAGGATAAGTGTTCGAGGAAAAAGCCCGTTTGAACCTTAGGAATAGATTAGGATACAAGTGACATGTCACTAGGATGGTTGAGCATCGAACTCGTTGAGTTGAGTCCGAGTTCACTTATGGATGCGAATGTCCGAACTCGTTGAGTTGAGTCCGAGTTCGTGAGATGTAACTAGGCATCCGAACTCGTTGAGTTGAGTCCGAGTTCACTTATGGATGCGAACACCCAGGCTCATTGAGTTGAGTCCGAGTTCGCTTATGGGCGGGTTACATGATTGCTTGATTGCATATATGGCACTTATGTGCAAGTTATCCATGTATCCGAATTATATTCCGATGTGTTCAACGGGTAAAGTTCTACTCAAATGGAGGAATATTCGAGATGTAAAGAGACGTATTGGTAAGTGATGTGAAATGGATATTTTGGACAGGTATGTATTTAACCCTCGGGTTGAGTATTGATACAACCACGATAAGGTAATAAGATGATGAAAAATGATTAAAAATGTGATATGTGTTTTAGTGATACATGCTAATGTTGATTGGTATAACTGTTTGTTATGTTACTTATTATTTGCATATGAACTTACTAAGCATTTATGCTTACTCCCTCCTTCTTACTCATTGTAGTTTTGGACAAGCCAGCTCAGGAGTCGGGATAGGTCGAAGGCTCAGTCACACTATCCGGAAGACTTTTGGTAATGGCTTGTAAATTTAAGTATGGCATGTATAGCAATATACCTTTTTTTGTGTAAATGATCTTATGGTATGGTGATGGAATGGTTGAGGAAATGCTTGATAATGATAAATTATGAAAATAGTTAGTTTAGATTATATTTGATGTTAAGGAAAATTATTAAGATACTTAGTGCATAAAAACTCATAAAAGGGATGAAATTTGCCATAAACAGAATACTGCAGCAACACTGACGCGAGTTTAAAAATTTACTAAAACTCATAGAAATTGAACTTGATGATGGAATACATATCAAATTGAAGCGTATTATGTCTAGTTTCACATGAAACAAATGAAACAGGTAAAGGAATTATATGTTACAAGATATTTGAATTTTAGTGAAACACAGACATAGCAGTTTCTGAATCCCCTATTCCAACTTTATAAATTCACCATAAATTGTAAAGATATAATTAGGCAGTGTATTTTATATTCTAAGAATCCTAATTGAGTCTAGTTTCAGGATAAATAAACCTCATAGTCATATGGATTTTGTACAGAGAGAAATGTGGTTCGTAGTAAACAGAGGTCAGACCAGTCAAGTCCTGAAACAAGGGTAACTTTAACTAATAAACTGTACTAATTGGCCCAACCAAAAATTCTAGAAAACAATTAGTAGATAGGTATATGAGTCTAGATTTAGGGAAAATTTCGGATCTTGATTTTGAGTTTCGTAACTCGAGATATGATTTTTCTTGTGACTGTGATGCAAGTAGCTTAAAAGCTGTGAATGTAGAAATAAATAATCCAAAGTTCTAAATATGTTAAATTAAGCTTAGTAACACCTCATACTCGACTCCGGCGACGGTCTCGGGCGTGGGGGCGTTACAAGACTTCCCACACTTCTTAGGACACATAACCACTCAAGCAATAAATTATTTGTGTCATTTTCTTACACAACTAAACATTTATGTGCAGCCTCCTAATGGTTCCCATGCTCAAGACCTAATACTTCTAGGCCCAAAATTCCAAGCGTTACATTCATATTCATTGAGAGATCGTGCCGGAGCATGGTTGAATGCTTTACCACCAAGGACAGTGGCATCTTGGAATGAGCTTTTCTAAATGTTTTTGCTATGGTATAATCTGCCTAATATGAATGCCAAGCTTAGAAATGACATCACATCTTTTCGGCAATCAGAGGATGAGACGTTGTATGAAGCTTGAGAAAGATTTAAGGAATTGCTTCAGAAATGTCCAATGCATGGATTCCACTACTGAACATAGATGGATATGTTTTATAATGGATTAAACATACATACAAGGCTAGTAGTTGATGTTTCTACCAATGGTACCTTGTTGGATAAATCCTATAATGAAGCATATGAAATTATGGAAAGGATAGCCAACAATGATTATCAATATCCTACCACTAGAGTTAGGACTGGCAAGAGAGTTGCTGACATTGTGGAGCTCAATGCAATCACTTCATTGACAGCCTGAGTATCATCTCTAGCTAACATGATCAAAATAATGAAGAAACCAGTTGTAGTTCAGGAGATGAAATCACCTAAACTATTGTGTATCTATTATAGGGAAGATAACCAAGCTTTTGTGTATTACATGAGCAATTTTAATCGTAATAATAATCCATATTCCAACACCAATAATCTAAGGTGAAAGTAACACCAAAAATTTAGCTAGAATAATCAAAAAATGGGAAATTCCAACAATATTATTAGACAGAATGCCACAAGTGCACCGCCTGGTTATAATAAACTTATGCAGTGGTAGAATGTTCAACAAAATTCAGAATCATCTTTGTCATTGATTGAAACTTTGCTAAAAGAATACATGGCCTAGAATGATGACGTGATCTAGAGTCAAGTTGCATCCCTAAGAGCCTTGGAAAATCATGTGTGATAGATCGCCAATGCTGTAAATTTGAGAGCTCAAGGAGCATTGCCAAGTGATTCTGAGAATACGAGATCACAAGGAAATGAGCTTTGCAAGGCCATCACTTTCAGAAGTGGTACTTAGTTGAATGAAGTTGTTAGAGTTGCCATTGTTGAAGAGGAAGATTTGAGTCTTAATCAAAGATAGATCGCAAAACCATCTGAAAAGCAACCTACAACTTGAAAAGCCGAAAAAAAAATGTTGTAGCAGAATCAGACCATGTGGTCAAACTGAATGCCACAACGAAACAATAGCAGCAGTCTAAATGAAGGCCACCACCACGTTTTCCTCAGCAATTCCAAAATTCCAAGCAAGATTTTCAGTTCAAGAGATTATTGGATGTCTTGAAGCAACTTCATATCAACATATCGTTGGTGGAAGCTTTGGAGCAAATGCTCAATTACATAAAATTCATAAAAGATATATTGTCAAAGAAGCGACGATTGGGAGAATTTGAAACTATTGCTCTCACTGAACGGTGCATAGCGATGTTGATTAATAAATTACCCCCAAAGTTGAAGGACCCAGGGAGTTTTACTATCCTTTGTTCAATTGGAAATCATTATGTTGGTAAGGCATTATGTGATTTACGAGCAAGTATAAATTTAATGCATATGTTTATCTTTAGGAAGTTGGGAATTGGAAAGGCAAGACCTATCACAGTCATGCTGTAGGTAGCCGACCGATCTTACACACATCCAGAAGGTAAAATTGAAGACGTACTAGTAAGCGTGGATAAATTTATTTTCCTAGCCGATTTTATTATTTTAAAATGTGAGACTGACAAAGATGTGTCGATTATTCTTGGAAGACCTTTTTTTGCTACAGGAAGAACTTTAATTGATGTGCAAAAAGGTGAGTAAACAATAAGGGTAAATCATTAGAAAATTACTTTCAATGTATTTGGTGCCTTAAAATATGCCAATGAAAATAAGAAGTGACACACCATTGGGTTAATCAAAACAATAGTGGAGGAAGAGTTTGCAAAATTTTGTCACGATAATTTTGATGATGATGAAGATCTATTTGATCTAGGTGAAGCTGAAATGCTTGTAGAACTTGGTGAAATCATGGAGACCAAGTTTACCAAATCATGCTTACTTGGACACTAAGCAACTCAATTACCAACCATTTAACCTATTCAAAACACCATTAAAAATGCTCAAAACAAGCCAAAACAACATCTTAAGTGCCTAACCAATGTACCCTTATTGATACCACATTTTAAATCTTCAAACATATCAACAAAACATCAACCATTAAAAAACTTACATTCATGCCAAATTAGCCAATATTTAACTGACATTTAGCTACTGAGGCTACCAAGATTTAAGCTAAAACACATATCAACACATTAACCAGACTACATACCAAAACATAGCTTAAACCAAAACCATATATGCAAGTAACCATCATTTCACTTTAAACAAAAATATCATCACATTAACAAACCTACTATCAACCAAAGACTTCCTAGGTACATGCCATTAAAATTTAGACCATCACCACACTTGAGTCAAGGATTTATTATTGGATGCTGAGTCGATGGTAAGTTGAAATGTACCTAACCTGCGCACAGAAAACAAAACTGTACATTGAGTATAACTTAGTGGTATTTCTATTATTCGAACGATTTAACTTAGTATAAGTGATTGAAATGTAAAAATGCAATATGTAATGTTATGAACATAAGTTTTAGATCAATAATATAAATTTGCTCATTCTTTATTCTCATCCTCAAGATTTCACATGTTCTAATACATGACAATGGCATTCCATGTAACATTTAATAATTCAACTCATGCAATGGCATGATTCATCTCCTTGTTCAATACATGAACTCATTTCAATATTCACACCTTATCACATGTCATGATACATTTTTGTTCCTCCAGGATGTAAGGCAAAAGGTCTATCGTGAGCTTTACGAAGTATCAACTCTTTTAATTTTGCAACATCTAGAACACAAATACGATTATGAAACCTCAAACAATCACAATCATCAATGTTGAAATTTTCTATTGTACCATCTTGAGCCATTTCTCTTTTCTTCGTAATCTTGACATCATCTAATTGTGCTACTTTGATCTGATTAAACAATACTGGTTTGATTTTCAATTTGAGCATCAAGCTTCCAACATTATTGATACTAAGTTCAGCAAACATCACTCACAATTCAACTATTGTCTTCCTGTCAACGTATCAGCTATAACATTAGATTTACCAGGATGGTAATCAATAACAAAATCATAATCTTTTAGAAGTTCAACCCAACGTCGTTGTCTTAAATTCAACTCCTTTTGAGTTAGGAGGTATTTAAGACTTTTGTGCTCGGTATAGATGTGACACTTTTCATTGTATAAATAGTGTCTCCAGGTCTTTAGAGAGGAAACCATAATAGCTAACTCTAAATCGTGCATCAAATAATTGCATTCGTACATTTTTAGTTGGCAAGTTGCATACGCGATCAATTTCTCGTCTTGCATCAAAACAAAACTGAGACCACTAAAAGAAGCATCATTATAGACCACAAAATCCTTTCACGATTTTTGTAAAGTTAGAAATGGCGCTTCAGTCAACATTTATTTCAATTTCTCAAAACTTTCTTAGATTCATTGCTCCAAATGAATTGAACGTTCTTTTGTAACAACTTTTCCATCGGCAAATCTATCTTCGAAAATCCATTTACGAATCTTCAGTAATAACCAGCCAAACAAAGAAAACTGCGAACCTCTGACACATTCCTCCGTGCTTTTCATTGAAAATGGTCTCAATCTTTTTCGAATCAACTTTGACTCTATCCGCCAAGATAACATGCCCTAGAAACACAACTTCTGATAACCAAAATCCACACTTGCTAAGCTTTCCATATAACTATTTCTCTCATAACAATTGCAAAATGATTCCAAGGTGTTGCTCATGCTCGGATTCAAATTTTGAATAGATGAAGATGTCATCGATGAAAACTGTGACAAATTGATCCATATATTGTTGGAAGATATGGTTCATGAGATATATAAATGCTGCAGGAGCATTAGTCAATCCAAAAGCCATCACCAAGAATTCATAGCGGCCATAACGTGTACGAAACGTCGAATTAGGTATGCCAGTATCTTTTACTCTTAGCTGATAATAACCAAACCTCAAATTGATCTTAGAAAAGACAGCAGCTCCTTTTAGTTGATCAAACAAGTCATCGATACGAGGTAGAGCTTATCGATTCTTAATTGTCAACTTAGTTATTTGTTGATAGTCTATACAAAGTTGCATCGAGCTTTCTTTTTAATGAATAACACTGGAGCTCCCCAAGGTGATATACTAGGGCGAATAAAGTCACGATCCAGTAAATCTTGCAATTGCACTTCAATTCTTTCAGCTCTGTGGGTACCATACGATAAGGAGACATTGACACTAGAGCCTTACCAGGAAACATTTCAATTGCGAATTTAACCTCTCGATCTGGTGGTAGTCTTAGTAATTCCTCGAGAAACACATCATGGAATCCACAAACAGTTCGAATCTTACCGCTTTAATTATCACCAAAATTCAAGTTGATAACATAGGCTAGAAAAGCATTATAGCCTTGATTGATAAGTTTATTAATTCGAATTGCTGAGATGATACAAGTTAAACCTCTTGTTTGAACACCATTTACTTCAATCATGTTACCATCTTCACTCTGAACCACAAACTTCTTTTTACAGCAGTCTAGAATCACTCCATGTTTAGGAAGCCAATCCATGCCCAAAATCAAATCAAAATCACAAAATGGCATTATCAACCAATCAACAGGGAAGACTATATTCTGTATATCTAACGGACATCGCCTACAAACCTGATCCACTAATACAAAATGCTCCAAAGGACTTGACACAACTATCGATGCCCTAGACATCTCAGATTTTAAACTTTCAGATTTACTAACTCAACATTAACATACGAGTATAAAGATCCCAGATCTATCAAAGCATAAACAGGTTTTGAATGCAATAAAAAGATACCTGCCACAACGTCAGTAGCATCACCATCCTCAGATGTCTGCACAACATAAGCTCGAGCTGGTGCTCTAGCTTTGACTGGTGAGTAACAACATCTCCTCCCTTTCTAACACCACCTCTAACGAAAGAATCACCACGACTTGTTCCACGACCCCTAGATGCAGGTACAGACCTCTAAGAAGAAACATGGGTAGATTCTCATTTCTTGGACACTCACAAGCAAAATGCTCCGTAGATCCACAACAAAAACAAGCTCGAGTTAGCTTCCAACATTCACTATGATGCTTTTTCCCATACTTCTCACAATTTGGAATGTCAATATCTTTGGATAAACCTCGCACACTACCTGTAGATACAGTTGATTGTCGATCACGATTTCTATCGGGTCGGTCAAACTTAAAAGTTGATTTCCAACCACCATGAAATTTTTTAGTTCATTTAGGTTAGATGTGAACTAGCAACTCTAAACCATTTTCCAACAGTGCGAGTAACCTCCACCTTTCTATCAAGATCTAAGGCCTGTTCCACAATCTTTGCCCGTTCTACTAGATTTGTAAACTTTGTTATTCGATGCAATACCAACTGTACCTGAAGGTCATCACGTACTCCACGGAAAAATCATTTGCAAATTCAATTTCGAATGGCACAAATTTAACAGCGTGCTTACTGAGTCATAAAAATTCTCGTTTATAATTAGCCACTGACATCCTACTCTATTTTAACAATAAAAACTCGTCTCTTATCTTCGAGATACAATTCTCCAACGTATTTCTTTTAGAATTCCTTTTGGAAGAATTCCCAATTGGCCTATTTGGTAGGTATGTGGCATGTTACTGACCCCCAATTACACTTTCACATGGGTTGCATTCAAGTTGTTTAGTGGATTCAATCCAAACGTCAACCACTGAGGGATCAACCCCAAAAACTTAGTCTCACCATATCTCTACAATTATTTTATTACAGCCTGTCAAACAATAGGTGCAGGTACTATAGCAGAAGTAGTTACCGCAACACACTGAAAAGCATCAGTGATAACTCGGAGTAAATTTGAATCACCTACTCCTTCATTCTTACTTCACTCAACATTAGGTTGTTGAGCACCAGTTGGGTTAACATTCAGTGTTATCGATTAAATTTCCTCACAATCCTCAGTATACTCATCCCTAGAGTAAAACTCTTCTTCAACTTCATTATCAAATTCGTTTACCATCTTTTAACTATAAAATAAAAAATATATATAATTCTACATCCAAATCCTGACTCAACTCGACTTAACTTTGGCATATACCTCTAGACTCAATTCTGAGCTCAATTTAGTTTGAGAATCAGCTAAATCTGTATCTCTGATACCACTAAATAAAACACCCCTAACCCCTCCCCATCGTTAGATTAGGGTTATGGGCATTATTAAAAAATCAAAACAATTAATCAATAATAATTAAAAATGCAAGCTAATTATTAACATTATATTATACTGTGGCAGGTCATGACAGTCTAAGACTTTCATACTAGAGTCTTACACAGTCGAATAATGAATCAAGCTACGCAATGCTAAACTTGGTATTCCACTGTCTACACTCTTATCACTATTTATCCCCTCTTGAAAGCTAGAAGTTGGATACAAAAAAGGCTATTCCAATTATTAGCATCAGAGTGTTGAACCATACTATGATTACCACTACCTTCGATGATATTAGTAGAATGACCTACTTCACTTAATTCAGGCTTGCTAATTTATTCAAAATCAAAGTAAAAAAAATGCTCTTACAGCCTTTAATACGATTCTAAAGATCCCTAAAACTAGCTTATGAACAAACATGGACTAATTTGGAACAATTCTGAAAGTCTTAGGGAAATCTCAAAAATACTTAGAACCAGGGGACACACGGCCATGTGGCTAGACCATGTGAAACGCCTTAGACCATGTAACTTTGGAAGTTTGGACACACGACCATGTCTTAGCCCGTGTAACTCACTGAGTTGAGACACACAGCCGTGTCCCAACCAATGTCTCTGCCCGTGTAACTCATTGATTGGGGTTACACGACCGTGTCGCAGATCGTGTGGCTTTTAACATGTGTGACTATTCTACACACCCGTGTGCCAGGGCTGTGTACCTCTTGAAATAATCTCACATGGATATGTTGCAGGCTCTACGTCAGCACGTGTGGAATCTACACCTATACTGTTTTACAACATGATCAGGGCACACGTCCGTATGTGTTACACGTTGATGCGTGATATTCGTGACAGATTTTAATTATTTATAATGAATCATTCTTGAAACTAACTATTATCACGATGAAGGCAACTGTACCTATTGAACAGTAGTATAGTTTTAGCAAGGCTGGATTGTCGAACCCAAAGGAACTAAAAGTACTAGTAATGACTGTCTTTTTATTATCTAGCCTAAGAATAATGGGGTTGGTTTTAACTAACTAATTAACTAAACTAAGAAATCACGGAAAATAGAATTGGGGAATTACATTTTGGAAAAATGATTGAATCAAGACAATACCTAAGGAGAAATCCACCTAGACTTCACTTGTTATTTGACTCTAAATCGGACGATTTATTCATTTGACTTGATCCGTAGAAATCCCTAAGTTATATTATTATCCTTCTCGAGACTAACAACATCTAACCCTAGGTTGAATAATTGAAATCTCTTTCTAATTAACTCCATAGGGTTGTATTAACTCGATCTATGGATCCCCTTATTAGGTTTCACCCTAATCTAAAAAAATCTTGTCACCTTATCTCTAGGAGCGCAATCAACTCCGCTTAAGTATGACAAATGTACTCTTAGACAGGGTCTATTCCTCCTCTGAATAAGAGCTTAACTTGAACCAATATCCTGGAATATCAAGACAAGAATTAAGAACACATAATTAAGAACAAGCCAAATATTTATCATACAATTCAGATAATAATAACAAGATCTATCTTAGGTTTCATTCCCCTTAGGTATTTAGGGGTTTTAGTTCATAACTAAAAAGGTAAACATCTTAAAAGAATAATGGATACAAAACATTAAAAAAACCCAAAACTCTTGAAGGGAAATTGAGGGGAGATCTTCAGTCTTGATGATGAATCCGACTTCTGAGATGGATCGATCGGCTTTCCTTAAGCAGTTCCCTACTTCCTTCCCTGTGTGTCCCTTTTTCCTCCTTCTCCAGGGTGTATTTGTAGGCTTTGGAATGCCTAAGAACCTCAAAATTGCCTTTTTTTGAATTGGACTAAACTTGGGCTCGACAGGGACACGCCCGTGTGCGATTGCTTAAGGCCGTGGTCAAGCCTATTAAATAGGCACGGGCGTGTGGTCCACCCGTGTGACTCGTTCTTCGATTCTGCCAAATTGACACGGTCGTGTGGTCTGCCCGTGTGAAAAGGTCTAGGCCGTGTTGATTTCGTATGTTGGCCCATTTTCTCTGTTTTTGGCCCGTTTCTCGTTCCTTTCACTCTCCTATGCTCACCTAAGTATAAAACATGAAATTAAGACATTAGAAGAATCAAATTCACCAATTTTAAGGAAAAATAATCCATAAAATGTGCTAAGCATGGGATAAAAATATGTATGAATTACGATTTATCAAATACCCCCACACTTAAGCATTTGCTTGTCTTCAAACAAAATTCTCAACTTATAATCAAAATAAATTCTTCTCAACTTATAATTTCTATCGATAATATCTCAAAATAATCTATAGGTAATCATACATTGAAAATTCAATTGAAAGAACATCAATGTTTCAAACATTCCAAGTTGAGCATTTTATCATGAAAACATAGGTGTCTCCCCTCATTTAAGTAATTACCTTTGATTCAAAATGTCACAGAGTTTCACATCCTCACTAAAGATTCACTCAAATCACTCTAGGTGCTTAAGGACAATAAATGAAGCACTCAATAGTCAATAATGAAAAGTCATTACCATAGGCTTGCATGAAAATCAGATCTCCACCACTATAAATTGAAATGAAACATCAATCAAAAGGTCTTTAGAGGGTTGTAACGTGGCTTTGGTTAGGTGGTGTGGCACAAGCTGAAAGAAAGGGTTAGAATCGATATTGAATTGAAAAATTGCCTAGCTAGAAAAATAACTAGTCATCAATTGCTACAACAGAGCTTTTTTTCTCAGAATATGGAATTTAACTTCTTTAGCTCAGAAGATCACTACTACTAATATGTATACATGTATATATATATTTAGGAACAAGTCAAATTACAAAATAGAATAAAACATAGTTAAGCAACTATTCCAACTCAAATCTCGACAAAAATAGGGATCAAATTAATTCAGGGGATTTCAACAATAATGAGTTATGGGTTAATATTGAGGGTACATCAATGAATGGGTTGTTAGGCTCAAGGGGGTTCACTAAGGGTTAATTGTGAAGGTAGGCTTTTATAGAGTGAATAGGTTAAACCTAAGTGCCTTTCTCATTTTGATATATCAAATCAAATGGTGTGGTCTTGACATGCATAACCAAGCAAGTTCTAGAATAACAATTCAATACTGACATGCTCATAATGAAAGTGAGCATGAAAGAATTAATAGATGCTGTTGAAGGCCCAAGATCTCACAAAAATTATGGCTTTTTGATGTTTAAACTTGTGAATTCCAACTCAAAATAATACCTAAACTTGGGGGAACAACCTAAAAGTTTTTTAATTCTTCAAAAATCAACTTATCATGCTTGATTCCTTAATGTCGTAAAGTTTAAACAATCAATGCATAAATGCCTATGTTTTAATTCAAGATATATCAATAAACATTATAGACTAATTGGAATTTATTCTAATAATGATATGAGAAAATCACATGAGAATAAAACAAAATTCAGGGATTTTTCTGATATAAAAATGAATACCCCCCACACTTAAGATGTACATTGCCCTCAATGTACAAAGATAGATATATAGAAAAGAATATAAAAATAAGATAGGGAGACAAGTGAAACTTCCTGAGTGATGAATGAATTTCCTTGAACTAGAGTTTTGGAGAATAATCGGCGTGAGGATGGAGGAGGATACTCCGGCGGTGGTAGAGGTTCATTAGTCCATAAGTCCTACGTCAAAAGAATATTATATCTGAAGTTGGTTATGGTCGTGGTCAAGCAGGACATGGTAGTCGTGGAGAACCTTCCCCAGTGGAGTTTCGAGTCCCTGAGTAATAGTGAGCTTTGGAACTCTTTATAACTGTGATAGAATCAGGAACTCTTTTAGAAAATATATAAGGAAGAATAATTACTCGATAGGAAATAGCCAAAATTCAAAATTGTTAAATAAATATTATAAAACCTAATAAAAATAAACTTAAAGAAAAATAAAAAGTAGTCCTAAAGTAGAATAAAAGTAAAAACATAAAATAATAAACAAAAGTTTTTAAACATCTTCATCGCTAGATGGTTCGGGAGGTGGGGGTGGCGATGAGATGTGGAAGTGCTAACAAATCTGGTGTAGTGTAGCATCAATGTGATCGAAGCGCTAAAAACATTGCTACTCGAATTGAGTTAGGCTCTCAGAGATGTTAGCGTATGAAGCCGCCACATGAACTAGACGAGAGGTTGGTGGTGGCTGAGACGGTGGGTCATCGTGACATGGAGGGACATCATCACTAATGTCTTCGAGGGCCTCCTTCTCGGTGGATTGGGCTAGACGGTACTAAAGAGGGAAGGTGCCATGTCGTTTCTCGATCATCTTCATACTTAGCATGCTCGAGATGCCCTATAGGGACATCTGGCCCATGAGAGTGAGGGAGGATGATTGGGCTGCTGTGTTGAGGATCCTGAAGTGCCGAGCCAATTGTGTCACATAAGGCCCAATGGAGATAACCCCCTTCCTATGCCGCTCCGTCTAATGTTGAATGGCGAAGACAATGAAATAAGCAAAGACTATGATGTGCCCATGTGACATACACCATAGAAAGTAGGCATCGTGAGTGTTGATGACGCCAGTGCTCTCTCTCTTTCTTGTTAACGTGTGAACCAAAATGGCGTGTAAGTACCTCAGAGATGGAGGGAGAGCCGATGCCTTGGAACAGCTAGGATTGTAGGAGGCAACGCCGGGGGTGAGGGTGTCCCAACACTTCGAGGGAGAGTAGTGGATGTGGTGGTGGAGAGTGTCGAGGTCGTTCTCAGCCCTAAACAACTCTGTATATAGACCCAAAGCGATTCTGAACTCTGGGACGTTAAATTGGCAGATTAGACCGCCGAGGCAAAATTGGATTGTTCCCGGGTCATCAAAACGGTCCATCACGGTCTGAAGATGGAATGTTGAGCATAGTTTCATATTCAATTCAAGATATATCGGCTCGATAATCTCAATGAAAAGCCCCCAAGGGTTGGTGGTGAGGAAGGCCCGAATTATATCCACGAGTTGGACTTGTTCTAGCGCGGCCCAGTCTATACAGCGACCCACTTCCAAGGGTCGGGCCCATAGAATCTAGAAAAGTTCTTTTGGGGCCAATGAGGAGCTGCAGGAAAGGGTGACGAATTTTCGTGGTAGGACCCGAGGAAGATGATGCTCCCTTCCTTTTCTTCGAAGCAGGGACGTCGGCTTTCTTTCGTTGTGAAGATGACATGGTGTACCTGTAATGGAAATTGAAGTGGAATGTGAATATTTTCCATGATGCTTACATATTAACCTATACTATAATAGCCAAAGTAAATGTGCCAAATAACCCTATGATAATAAGTAATAGAGATATCTAAAGAATGAATTTGTGTGGGGTTAATAGCATGAAACCCATAGAAACAATAACCATGAATGAATGTAGCCTAATATACTGACTAAGAAAATAAAAAAATACAAAAACAAAACTCAAAAATATACATTTATCTACTTAACTATGAATGTGCACGTAAAATAGTCAAATAGAGCATAGTAATCATGAAATGAGTAAGAACTTCAACATAAAAAGGATGATAACTACTCTAGATACGAAGTTTGAGTGATAGAAAGATGAAAATAATATGAAAAGTGCAGATTACTATGATAAATAGCATTAGAAATTAGTAAAATAAAAGAGAAAAGAGCAAACAAACGCTAGAAAGAGGAGAATGAGCGTCAAAAATGGGGTTGCAAGCGGAGCACGGGCGTGCTAGGGAGGCCGTGTGGACTTACAACGGCTAGGGTTAGGGATTTTGGGTGAGGGAGATGATGAATAGTGAATGGTATTTATAGATTTTTGGACACATGGTCAGGGAACACGCTCGTGTTCCCCAATTTTTGCCCGTGTGATTCGCGAATTTTGAATTTGGGCACATCTGACAATTTCCCCAAGCCCGTGTACCTTGGGTGTGTTAGTGCGGACGGCCATGTCGCACAGCCGTGTCTGTGTTTGTTCGCTTCTCCCACGCCTATGTTGTTTTGGCAGGTTCGCCCACGGTTGCTTGGCACGGACGTGTCGTACACCCGTGTTATTTTGACAGGTTCTGCCACGATTTTAAAGCACGGGCGTGTCGCATGCCCGTGTTGTTTTGGTAGGTTTGCCCACGGCCATGTCGCATGGTCGTGGTGATTTATCGTAGCCCGTGCTGGGGAAAATATTTCCCTTATTTCCACACGGTCCTAAGCACACCCGTGCTCTTGGCCGTGTTTGCTTTCGAAAGCCTATGTTCCATGAGTCGGTTAGTATGTTAGATGTAAAAACTAAAATTTAAAGAAATTAATATTGTTAGTGCTCGGGTTGCCTCCCGAGAAGTGCTTATCTATGGTCTAAGCTCAACTTACCTTTCCATTGAATGTTCATGGTGGTTCGAGGAGTTTATACTCCTCATTCCTGCTGTGAATCTCATCAAAATAAGGTTTTAGGCAGGTATTGTTTACCTTAAAAGTGCCAAACTTGGGATAATTTACCTCGACTGTACTGAATGGAAAAATGCTAAGTACTGTAAGAGGGATTTCTTCATTCGGTTTGGAAGTGATAATGTGAGGATCTGTGGCATCTAATAAAACTTTATCTCCAACCTTAAGTTGATTTGGAAAGGTATTGAGCTTGTTCTGGCGTAGTTTTGGTTTATCATGTGGTATCAGTTTATGTGTCTGCCATTCATCTATGTCCTCAATTTGTAGCATTCGTTCTTCTTGAATAGGTCATCTACTATTGCTTGAAAATGGCTCATGTACTTTCTTCAAACTCACTTCCTGCAAAATAGGTTGCACCATATTGTCAGTTTTAGTAGAATGGTTTAGACAATCACCTTCAATTTTTGATGTGTTGCCAGAATTACGAGCTTGAAGGGTGATTGTTTCGTCTCCCACACGATGTGTGAGCTCACCTGTGCCAACATCAATAATCATTCTTGCAGTTGCTAAAAAGGGCATTCCTAAAATCAAAGGGGTGTTGCTATCCTCCTCTATGTCTAGAACAACGAAGTCAACGGGAAATATAAATTTATCGATTTTAACTAGAACATCTTCAATAATACCCCTAAGAAATCTTATAGTTTTATCTGCTAATTGAATGCTCATCCTAGTCTGTTTGGGTTTCCCAATGCCTAGTTGTTTAAACATTTTGTAAGGCATGACGTTAATACTAGCCCCTAAATCAGCTAATGCATTATTAACATCTAAACTACCAATTAAGCAAGGAATTATAAAACTCCCTGGATCTTTCAATTTGTTAGGTAGTTTATTCTATAGAATAGCTGAGCAAACTATGTTTAGCTTCACATGTGAAGCCTCGTCCAACTTCCTCTTATTTGCTAAAAGCTCCTTTAAAAATTTCATTGCGTCTGGCATCTGTAATAGAGCTTCAATAAATGGTAAGTTAATATGTAATTTATTTAAGAGTTTAAGGAATTTACCGAATTGTTCATCTGAACGGTCTTTCCTTGTCGCATTAGGGTATGGCACACGAGGTTTGTATTCTATACTTACCAGTTTCTGCTTATTGTGGTCTACCTCACCTTTACCTTTGCTTATCTCAGTTTCTTGCCTTGGCTCTAGTTCAGGTGTGACTAACCCTTCCTCATCTTGACTAGTAATCGCGTTGAGTTGCTCCCTTAGGTTAGATTCTATATTGCTTGGCAAGCTACCTTGTGGTCGTTCAGAAATCAACTTGGCAAGCTGTCCAATCTAAGTTTCGAGCCCTTGGATCGATGGTTATAAATTTTTGAGTGCTGTCTCAGTATTCTGAAAACAAGTTTCTGACATCAAGATGAATTTGGTTAGCATCTCCTCAAGGTTCAGCTTCTTTTCTTGCTGGTAAGGTGGTTGTTGAAAGCCCGGAGGATGTTGTGGCCTTTGATTTCCTTGATCACCCCATGAGAAATTGGGATGGTTCCTCCAACCTGCATTATACGTGTTACTATATGGGTTATTTTGGGATCTGGAGTTATTGTTACCCATATATTAGACTTGTTCCTCCTCGATGCTAGGGTTGAAGGGTTGATACTCTGTGCATACTCCTCCTCCATTCGAATCACACCTCATCACTGGATGTACCTGAGTAGAACCACACAAACCGTCAATCTTTTTATTTAGAACCACATAAACCGTCAATCTTTTTATTTAAGAGTTCTACTTGGTTAGATAGTATAGTAACCGCGTCGAGGTTGAAAACACTGGCTGCTTTCGTCGGCTTTGTTCTCATAACTTGCCACCGATAGTTATTCAGTGACATCTCCTCAATAAATTTGTAAGCCGCCTTAGGTGTTTTATTATTGATAGTTCCTCTAGTGGCTGCATCAATCATCTGCCGAGTAGAAGGATTCAGGCCATTATGGAACGTTTGAACCTGTAGCCAAAGCAGTAACCCATGGTGAGGGCATCTTCTTAAAAGGTCCTTGTGTCTCTCCCATGCATCGTAGAGTGTTTATAAATCCATCTACACAAAATAAGTGATATCATTACGTAATTTGGTTGTTTTAGCCGGTGGAAAATATTTTAATAAAAAAATTTCAGTCGTTTGTTCCTATGTAGTGATTGACCCTCGTGGTAATGAGTTCAACCATTGTTTAGACTTATTTCTTAGTGAAAAAGGTAACAACTGAAAACGTATGGCATCATCAGAAATGCCATTGATTTTAAATGTATCGTAAAATTCTAGGAAATTTTCCGAGTGAGCGTTGGGATCTTCGTCCTGCAAACCATCAAACTGAACAAACTATTGTATCATTTGAATTGTGTTAGGTTTTAATTCAAAATTGTTTGCAGCAATAGCATGTCTAACTATACTTGACTTAGTTCCTGTTAAATTAGGTTTAGCATAATCATACATAGTGCGCGGAGTAGGATTTTGATTAACAGCAATTGCAGGAGATGGCGAATTTTCTTGGTTTTCAGTCATCTCCTCGGTTGGGGTTTGAATATTGTCCTCTTGCTCGTTATCTGTGTATCTTAAGCTTCACCTTATTTCTCTTTGGTTTTTGCAAACTGTGCGATCGATCTCACTGTCAAAAAGTAATGGTCCTGATGGGTTTCTTCTAGTCATAAACTATAAAAAAACCTGCCAAAAGAACATAAATGAAGAATTAGAAAATAGAATAAAAATTTAAATTGCAATAAAAGTAAAATGGCTAAAGTAATAAAAATCAAGTGTTTCTAATATCTTAGTTCCCCGGCAACGGCGCCAAAAACTTGATGCGTGATATTCGTGACAGGTTTTAAATATTTATAATGAATCGTTCTTGAAACTAACTATTATCACGATGAAGGCAAGTGTACCTATCGAACAGTAGTATAGTTTTAGCAAGACCGGATTGTCGAACCCAAAGGAACTAAAAGTATTTGTAATGACTGTCTTTTTATTATCTAGCCTAAGAATAATGGGGTTTGTTTTAACTAACTAATTAACTAAACTAAGAAATCATAGAAAATAGAATTGGGGAATTACTATTTGGAAAAATGATTGAATCAAGAGAATACCTAAGGAAAAATCCACCTAGACTTCACTTGTTATTTGACTCTAAATCGGACGATTTATTCATTTGACTTGATCCGTAGAAATCCCTAAGTTATATTATTATCCCTCTCGAGACTAACAACATCTAACCCTAGGTTGAATAATTGAAATCTCTTTCTAATTAACTCCCTAGGGTTGCATTAACTCGATCTATGGATCCCCTTATTAGGTTTCACCCTAGTCCGACAAAATCTTGTCACCCTATCTCTAGGCGCGCAATTAACTCCGCTTAATTATGACAAATGTACTCTTAGACAGGGTCTATTCCTCCTCTAAATAAGAGCTTAACTTGAACCAATATCTTGGAATATCAAGACAAGAATTAAGAACACATAATTAAGAACAAGCCAAATATTTATCATACAATTCAGATAATAATACCAATATCTGTCTTAGGTTTCATTCCCCTTAGGTATTTAGGGGTTTTAGTTCATAACTAAAAAGGTAAACATCTTAGAAGAATAATGAATAGAAAACATAAAGAAAAACCCAAAACTCCTGAAGGGAAATTGAGGGGAGATCTTCAGTCTTGATGATGAATCCGGCTTCTGAGATGGATCAATTGGTTTTCCTTGAGCAGCTCCCTGCTTCCTTCCCTGCGTGTCCCTTTTTCCTCCTCCTCTAGGGTGTATTTATAGGCTTTGGAATGCCTATTGGCCTTTTCCGAATTGGACTAAACTTGGGCTTGGTAGGGACACACCCATGTGCGATTGCTTAAGGCTATGGTCAAGTCTGTTAAATAGGCACGGGCGTATGGTCCACCCGTGTGAGTCATGCTTCGATTCTACCAAATTGACACAACTGCGTGATCTACCCGTGTGAGAAGGTCCAGGCCATGTTGATTTCGTACGTTGGCCCATTTTCTCCGCTTTTGGTCCATTTCTCATTCTTTTCACTCTCATATGCTCACCTAAGTATAAAACAGGAAATTAAGACATT
The DNA here is from genome assembly GCF_007990345.1 of Gossypium hirsutum. NCBI lineage: Eukaryota > Viridiplantae > Streptophyta > Magnoliopsida > Malvales > Malvaceae > Gossypium > Gossypium hirsutum. The sequence goes on from NC_053435.1 coordinate 59,540,365, forward strand.
AAGAGCATCGAATTCACCAATTTTAAGGAAAAATCATCCATAAAATGTGCTAAGCCTGGGATAAAAATATGTATGAATTACGGTTTATCACCCGTGTGTGACAGACTGTGTCTCAAGCCATGTGCACCTACATGTACCTTAAAACTCAATTTTACCAAATCATGCTTATTTGGACACTAAGCAGCTCAATTACTAGCCATTTAACCTTTTCAAAACACCATTAAAAATGCTCATAACAAGCCAAAACAACCATATTAAGTGCCTAACCAATGTACCCTCATTGATACCACATTTTAAATCTTCAAACATATCAACAACACATCGACCATTCAAAAACTTACATTCATACCAAATCACCCAATATTGAACTAACATTTAGCTACTTAGGCTACCAAGCTTTAAGCTAAAACACTCATCAACACATTAACTAGTCTACATACCAAAACATAGCTTCAACCACAACCATATATACAAGTAACCATCATTTTTCACTTTAAACCAAAATATCATCACATTAACAAACCTACTATCAACCAAAGACTTCCGAGGTACATGCCATTACAATTTAGAACACGACTACACTTGAGTTCGAGATTTGTTTTTGGATGTTGAGTCAATGATAAGCTGAAATGTAGCTAACCTGTGCATAGAAAACAAAATCATATGTTGAGTATAACTCAATGGTATTTCTATAATCTGAACAATGTAACTTAGTATAAGTAATTGAAATGTAGAAATGCAATAAGTAATGTTATGACAAAAAGTATAATATAATAATATAAATTTTCTCATTCTCTATTCTCATCCTCAAGATTTCACATGTTCTAATACATAACAGTGGCATTCCATATAACATTTGACAATTCAACTCATGCAATGGAATGATTCATCTCTTTGTTCAATACATGAACTCATTTCAATATTCACACCTTATTTCATCATTTCATGTTTCATTTCCCATTTCATATCCTTTTCTCATTCTTGTCATCTCAATATCAAACACATAAATTTTATCATTTAATTTCTCCTATAAACACGACTTGGACTCGAACAATACATGGATCCAACCAACACACTAGTTTGGCACCCAGTGCCCCATCGGATAAATCCAAAGTAATAACTTTGCCAAGTGCTAAATAAGTTGACATCCAGTGTCTCATCAGTTAAACCAAAGCAAATTGGCACCCAGTGCCTCATTGACTCGAGGTCGAGGAAATCCCTGAACTAGTCCTATCTTATGGCATGCCATCTATATCTGACTTTGTCTGAAACAATTAATAGGGTTTCATTTTACTTTTAGTCCATCCAATGTTCCAATTTCACATATGTACATCATTACACATATTAGTAAATGTTAAATTTGATAACAACTATAATTTCTCAATACACATTCATAAGAATACCACATGTAACACCCCAAACCCGGCCCAGACGTTATGGCCGAATCTGACGTGCCACATTAGAGTTGAAAACCCACGTTTCGTTTTAGTGTTTCAAAAACCATATATTTTGTTGAGTTAACAAAGTGTATGGAAGCTGGGCACCAGGTAGGTATCCGAGACAGAGGAGGTGAGCCATGAAGGCTGCTTAAGTACCAAGCTCTTTGATTGGATCCAATCCTAGACATGCCCATAACCATAGCCACACTTTGTTATATCGAGTTTAAATTTGTTTAAGTGGACGACTTTGATAAATCAATTAATCGTAGTGTTGAGATATTTTGAAAACAAGTATTGTTTTGCAAACACGTCCTAAGTCTAGCCCATTTGAATAATTATCAACCAGGTTTAAAGTTATTAAAAATAAACTAATCCCGAAAAGAAATAAAAGAAAAGTTAAAATGGCCTTATTACAACCCAAAAATAAATAATAATTAAAGGAAATTAAATGAAAATCAACACTTATTTAAAAGCCCAAAGACGATCCCTGTGGCTACTCTGAATCCCCTCCGGCTCCAAGTCCCCACATCAAGGCTCACCTGCGAGGTTAAGGAAAGGGGTTGAGTTTGGAAACTCAGTGTGCAACAAGCCTCTTTCAGAGCCCAAAACAATAACAGCCTGTTGGGCCTAAGCCCAAACCCAATCTCAACATGTACTGGGCCGTAGCCCTTTTCATATTTCATTTTTCATAACACTGGGCCGAAGCCTTTTCATATTTCATATTATTGGGCCGAAGCCTTTACTGTAAACGGTATGGCCCATAGGCCCATTTCAATATCACATGTAATGTCAATGAAAGAATGCAAGCCCAATTGGGGAGACTACTCAACCCACCATCCGCTACTCTCCACCCGTACCAACCAGCACACCATGTGGGGATTAACTCGACCCACCCCGCCATAACTCTCCACTAGCAGCATAGCTGCTTTATCATATATCTGGAGGCCTAGCCTCTTTTAACAACTGGGGCAAAAGCCCTCTTAATAACTGGGGCATAAGCCCTTTAATAACTGGGGCATAAGCCCTTTAATAACTGGGCATAAGCCCTTTAATAACTGGGGCACAAGCCCTTCAATAACTGGGGCATAAGCCCTTTTTCACTTCCTCCATTCATATAAAAACCCAACCCAATGCATTTATGATTACATCACGTGCATATCATACATATCATGTGCATATCATACATGTCATGTGCATATCATACATACCATGTTTATCAAAATCCCATGTATTAAATTCATACATAAACCCTAGGGGTATAATAGTCATTTTTACCTAGGGGTAAAATGGTCATTTTCATGTTATAAGGGTAATCTTGTAATTTTACCAAAAATTAGGGTTTCCATATTCATTAACGGTTACTAACAATTCATGGGTGCAAACAGTGATTCTGGCCCATTTTTAGCGAAATCGAGTTATTGGGCCTAAAACCCCTAATGGGCCCTACTTAGCCAATTTCGTCATCTAGACCCATTTAGCCTATATCCAAAACAGTATTAACAGTCTTAACATGCAATTTAACAGATTTCCATTTTCTACCAATTTTACCCAAATGGGCCCGAAAGCCTATTGGGCCCTATTGCAGCCCCTCGAGGCCCAACTTACCGTGAATGCCAAAAATCACGTTCTTACCGTTTCCAATGTTCCTGATCATCATCTCAACGAATCTAACTAACTAATGAGCGTTCGCTTGCTCACGAGTCCTCGAAATGCCAGAATTTCGGCATTTTGGCTTTTCGGCATTTATCGCTTTAAGCTTATGAAAAGGGTTCGTTACACACCTGATTTGCGATATTCCTTGACGAGATCTCCTATGCGATTTCTCCTATAATCAACCACTTATAGATTAGACCATGTTAATATTAAACCAAATCGAAAACTACCTATTATCATCACTTACACATTCGGCCACCATCCACAATGGCCCTTGGGTTCATAACTTTGCCGAAGTTGATGACTAGATTTAGTCACTCCGATGATCCAAGCTTTTCACACACTCCTCAATCGGTAGCCTTTAATCCTCACTAGCACCAACAAACCAAATAACACCAAAAACCCTTTTAGCCTTAGTCGACAGAGGGGTTTTCAGCTTTTCTTAAACCACAAGATACAAATGGAAAGAAGGTTCGAATACTTACCAAGAGATCTACTCGTTGGAGAACGTTCCAAATACCTTCCTACCCCATATCTGTTGTGAATCCAACTTAAACATGCGTAGAAAATAGATCTAAATATTAATTCCTGAATCACTAAAATATGAAGCTTTTGGCTTTTCAGCAAATATTAATCTAAGCTATTACGAGGGTTAGTACACACCTGTTACGGGTTGAAGTTAAAACGTTTCCATAATCAATCACCTACGATAACCACCACCTGTCACTCAAACTTAACTATTCCAATATCAATATATGTAAATCCTAAGCACATCAGTCATACGGAACATAAGGGCATATTCGTCATTTTACCATACAAGGGTATTACGGTCACTTTACCCTATAGGGGCTTTACGGTCTTTTTACCTATTAGGGGTATTTTAGTCATTTCATCCTATAAGGGTGCTTTGGTAAATCTACAAACCAAGGGTATTTTAGTAATTTTGTAAACCAATGGTATTTCTATAATTTTTAGAAAGTCAAGGGTATTTATGTAATTTTGTAAATTAGTGGTATTTTTGTAATTTTACAAATTAAGGGTATTTCGGTAATTTCACAAACCAGTGGTATTTTGGTAATTTTACAAACCAGTGGTATTTTGGTAATTTTACAAACCAGGGTATTTTGGTAATTTTGTAAACCAAGGGTATTTTAGTAATTTTGTAAATCAAGGGTAAAACAATAATTCTATAAATCAAGGGTAAAATAGTAATTCTATAAATCGAGGGTAAAACGGTAATTCTATAAATCGAGGGTAAAACGATAATTATGTAAATCGGGGGTACTTTGGTAATTTTACAAGTCGAGGGTATTTCAATAATTGGTAAAGTAAAGTATTCTAAACATGGATAACAATACTAATGGCTCTAAAGCCCATTCTCGGCCCAAATGGGCCCACACGCTCGTGTGGCCCTTTTAGCCCAAATCTAGCCACAAATATTAGATTCACCTAGCCTAGCCCAATATTTACTACACAATCAAACAACTTATCCAATTGGGCCTGTAGGCCCATTAGGCCCATTTCGGCCCATCGCGGCCCGAAGTAGCCATCCTATAGCTAGAGTAGTAAGAAATACACACCTGATAGGAGACTGGAGTTAATCCACACTCCGAGCACTCTTAGCCGACGCCTAACCCAAACGAGCACGCCATACAGCGAAAGGGATCAGCCAAGAAAGGTACCTCTACTCTCCTCATGGTTCTCTCTATTTAAAGCCAGCTTCGCATCCACTCTTATGTTAGCTTCCCGATGTGGGATCCCTCCAACATTAGAGTTTAAATTCAACACCAACTCTTGCTGCCCCCTGTTAGCAAAATAAATGCTCCTTGCTTGCCATGGGATTCGAACCCATGCCTCCCCTCAAATGCTCCACACACTACTTGCCACAAGCCACAAGGCTTTTTGTGTCATATTTTATCCCCAATTAATTATAAGGTCTAAACGCCAAAGTCCAAGTTCCCTTTAAAAAACCCAAAATAAATTGCAAGAGCCAAGGCTTGAACCCAGGCTCCCATACAACCTTAATGACGCCACAACCACTAGATTACAAGCTTCTTTGTGTCATTTATTTAACACAATAATTTAAAAACCCTCATCCAAGCATCCAGGTTTTTTTTTTCACTTAATACCAAAATTTTTGCTAAAGCCCAAGTTTGAACCCAAGATTTCTCTAACACTTCTCAGGGCCATTAACCACCAAAGCGGACATTTAATTGTGTCATTTCATTGCACAATTAAATACCTATATAAAACCTGCTTACGGACCCACACTCAAGGCCCAATACTTCTAGGCCCAAATTCGGGGTGTTACACCACATTTCTGAATACACATAATTTGTTCATTGTAATCATCAATTGATTCAATTTAGCCCAAAGTACAAGATTTCTCTCCTTAATTACTTACCATATGAAAACAAATTGAATCAATTGATGATTCCGAAATGATGCTTGCTACAGAATAAAATAATTAAAATAGATTAATAATACACAACTAAATTTTCATTTAATTTT